>NW_025206148.1:1569-11188 GCF_004010195.1 Chiloscyllium plagiosum | reverse complement strand
GTCAAATGGTAACCATGCAGTCACCAGAGATTGTCATAAAAGCTAAACTGGGTCACTCATTTCCTTCCATTTAGCAATCTGGTTGACTCAGAGGAATTAAGGATGGACAATAAATGCTGACAGTAGTCAGTGATGTCCACATCCTGCGAAGGAATAGAAAAGAGGGTCCTTCATGCTCATGAGGGCACACCCAAAGTGGCGCCCCTTCCCTATGTGACTCCTCATTCCAGCCTCCAAAACCCAATTCTTCAACACCTACTCCCTTGCTACAATCCCCAGGCCCTGCTTGACCAAAGTCTGCAGGCTTACCTCAAAGGCTGTTATCAACTTTACTTCTTGATATTGCCTTCAATCCCAGCAGTGGCTATGGCTGTTTTCTATCATTGCCTGCACTGCTTAGTTGCCAGCTAAATAGATTAACCATCAATTCTCATGGGCGGGTCTTCCTGTCTCTCAGGTGGAAAGCCTCACCTTGTTGGCATCACTCCAAGAGTAAGTAGTAAGGTACAAACTCACATTTTGGTTGGGGGGGTGTGGGGTGGGGGAAGAGAGTGGGTGCAAGATATTCACCCCCACACAGCAATTTCACTCCTGAAAGGCTTGACTTTTATTTTAGACACTGTCACCCAGTAATACAATCTCCTACCATCGGAAATAGTTTCTAACTAGTTTAGCTGTTCCCATTACCATCTGGAAATCTTTGATCTTTAACCTTCTAAATTCCTAAAAGTACAACACTAATTTCTGAAAAATCTTGCTCTTTAATCTTGGGAGTTCAGGTCTCTTTTCGATAAATCTACACAGCCCTTCCTCCAAAGCAGTTATGGTGCTTGAGATTGCTCATAATAATCCAGTGTGTCTAACTAGGGCGGTGTTGAGCTGAAAAAATACTTCTAATCCTTTGTATTCTATTGGTCTAGATGTGAAGACTACATTTCATTACCTTTTCAATTATTTTCTGAATATGTTCACAAAATTTTAATGTTCTTGACCGTCAATCATATTTAGCTTTTACAGTTTAGAAAGCATTTTGTTCTATTGTTAATAGGTCCAAAATAATCGACCTTTCATTTGGGTATTGTGAAATTTATTTGCCCAGCTTTGCCCATCCACTATCTCATTGCCATATTGTGTTCCTATCTGCAATGTTGCTTACCTTTGTGACATTGGCATTCTTGGATATATGACTTTTCATTCTATTGTTTAAGTTGTTACCAGGCAACCGGAAGCTCAAGTTCAAGCTTGCGATTTGAACAAAAGTGCTCAGCAAAGTGACTATTCCGTCTGCACCTTGCCACCACAGCTTGGAGGTACAGTAAGATGCTGTTCCACCTGGAAGGAGCGTTTGAGGAATGGACCAGGGTTTTGCAGAAGCAGTGGGTGAAACTCAACGTTGGGCTCAACAATGTCAGATTGTAACCTTGTCAGAAAAATTGTTAGAAAATCTCTTGCTGTTCTGTTTTATCATGCCACCTGTTTCAACTCAAGCAGTATCATCAATGTTTGCACCTACTGTTTACTCTTTATTGAACTCATTGAGTTTTTTATTGTATTATGGTTATTAAAAAAGAAATCTGGGTGTCACGATCAACAGTACTCAGTGCCTATCCCTGGTGGCTCTTGAAGTGGTGAAGCTTGCTAACCAACTGAGAGGACAGTTAAATGTTGACCACATTAGTTAGTGGCTGGATTTAGGTCGACATGAGGTTGGAACAAGGATTGTAGATTTCTTTCCCCTCCCTGTGCATTAGGACCCTGATCAGAAATGTCATGGTTTTAAAAATCCCATCCTTGTGGACAAATCAGTCCATTGCCCACTTGTCTCATCCACATCCCCATAAAATTATTTTGGTGGTGTCAAAGTGCATTATCTTCAAATTCTTTGCACAGACACTAGATATCATACAGATTGCTACCAGGACGTAATTCTCAGAATCACTGAACTATTACCTCATTTGGCCCTATTGTCTCTACACTGGCTCTCCAAATGAGCAGTAAGGGAGTGAACATTGCCAACAAGTCTCTCAGAATTTAGCATTTCTCCAAACCTGACCTTCTGCACTTTCCCGATTTTATTTGTTATACCTTTGACGCCTCAGACTTCAAGGCACTATTCCTGGAATAAGCTCCTTAAACCTTTTTCATCTCCCTTCCTCTCTCACACTCGACTTAAAGTGGAGTCATACAGAACAAAAACAGACCCTTCGGTCCAACCAATCCATACCAAACATAATCTCTAACTGCCTGCTCCTGGCCCAAATCCTTCTCACCCTTTCCCATTCATGTACTTATTGAAATCCCTTTTAAATGTCATAATTGTACCCACATTCGCCACTCTGTCAGGAAGTTCATTCCACACACGAACAACCCTCTGTGTAAAAAATTTACCCCTCATATCTTTATTAAATCTTTTTTCTCTCACCTTAAAAACATCCCCCCAGTCTTGAAATCCCCCATCCTTGGGAAAAGACAACCACCATTAACTGTGTCTATACCTCTCATTATTTTACAAACTTCTATCAGGTCACCTCTCAGATTCCTACACTCCAGTGAAGAAAGTACCAGTCTATCCAGCCTTTCTTTATATCTCAAGCCTTCCAGATCAGGGAACATATTGGTAAACCTCTTCTGAACCTTCTCCTGCTTGACAATATCCTTCCTATAAGTGGGTGACCACAAATGGACACAGTATTCCAGAAGAGGGCTCACCAACGTCCTGTACAACTTCAACATAACTTCCCAAACTAAACTCTAATCACTGTCTGATATGCCCCAGTTTTCTTTGATTTTCTTCCTTTTGTGAAGCATCTCATGACAATTTATATTGTTGAAGGTACATGAAGTTGCTGAATTATTTTCCTTTGATGCCAATCTAACAGCTTCACGTATACTTGATGCCAGTTTCTTATCTTCAGATTTTTAAAGTTAAATGTACATTATTAAACAGCCATTGTGGGTTTGGCTTTCGTGTTCTCTGCATTATTAGTTGAGATCTTAAATTGACGATGCACGAGTATATCTCTATTACACTGTAACAAAAATAATTCTGTAGAATTCAGTCCAACAGTCCTATTAGTACACTGATAACATTTAGAGAAATCAAACATCTAGATAACTACTTGTTAGGACTGAGGCAGAAAGTAATTCTCAAGGTACTTGCAATTCAAAATTAGGTAGATAAACCAACCTATTAAGAAGAATTCTGACAATGCTGCCTGGTTTGGAGTGTTTTAACTATGAAGAGAAGCTCAGCTGTTTTCTTCAGAACAGAGAAGGCTGAGGGGCACCTAAATGAAGTACAGCCAGTTCTTTTATAATGTGATGGTTGCGTTCTTGTGCAACCCTGCGTTATAGAAAAATTGCACTTTAGAAACAGCGCTTGAATTGTTGGCACTGTAATCACGTTACAGCCAACGCATGTTTTAAAGTTTGTGCTTTAGAATCAGCAAGTTTTGAGAAGATTTGTAGCTCAGGTTGACGTTCTGGATGTAGGTTTGCTCGCTGAGCTGGAAGGTCCATTTCTTTGTGTTGGTCACAGGAGATGACATCAATAACCTGAAGAAACCCACACATATAAATAGAAAGCAGGAATTATCAGTGGTGCTTTGCCCGGAGGCCCACTGAAGATGTTACCTAGTAAGGTGACGAAACATCTGGAAATGAACCTTTAGAATCAGTGTCCCCAATTAGTCAATCATGTTACAGAGAATTTGCATTGATGAAATGCACGTGATAACAGAATGATCTGTATATAAGATTTATGAGGGACAATGCTTAAAAATGTGTTGCTGGAAAAGCGCAGCAGGTCAGGCAGTATCAAAGGAACAGGAGAATCGACGTTTCGGGCATAAGCCCTTCTTCAGGAATCCCGAAACGTCGATTCTCCTGTTCCTTTGATGCTGCCTGACCTGCTGCGCTTTTCCAGCAACACATTTTTAAGCTCTGATCTCCAGGATCTGCAGTCCTTACTTTCTCCTTATGAGGGACAATGACAGAAAGTAAACAGCCGCTCTCTGTAATTTAAGGGTCAAAATGAGTGAGGGATAGTTTTAAGATGAAGGCAGAAGATTCAGAGGAGATTTAAAGAAGATAATTTAATTTACACAAAGTGATGGGTAACTGGAATGCACTGCCCGGGGAGGGTAGTACTGCTGGGAAGCTTCAGAACATTTAAAAAGTACTTGAGTAAACATTTGAAGTGTCATAACAGTGAGTGGCACGATAGCTCAGTGGTAAGCACTGCTGCCTCACAGTGCCAGGGATTAGAGTTCATTCAATTCCAGCCTTGGGTGGCTATGTGTGTGCAGTTTGCACATTCTCCTTGTGTCTGCGTGGATTTCCTCCACGTGCTCTGGTTTCCTCCCACAGTCCAAAGATGTGCAGGTCAGGTGGACTTGGTAAATTGCCCATAGTATCCAGAGATGTGCAGGTTATGTGAATTAACCATGAGCAATACAGGATTACGGGGATAGGGTAGGAAGGTAGGTCTGGGTGAGATGCTCTTTCGCAGGTCAGTATGGACTTGATGGACCAAACTGCCTGCTTTCACACTGTAGGGATTCTATGATAACATTCAAAGCTATGGACCAAGTGCTGGAAAGTGAAATTAGTGTAGATAGGTTGGAGCAGAATCGATGGGCTGAAGAGACTCTTCTCTACTGTATGATTCTATGACACTGACAAAATTAAGGGAAAGATGAGATACTGGCAATTCAACTACAGTCAATGCACGATTCCAAACCAACTACTTCCATGGTTTGTTCAGAATCTTCTAGGACACAGTAATTGGTTCCAATTGTACTCTTGGTGCCGAAATAGTTTCCATTGACCTTGCTGCATTAACTTCTGCACAATTATGCTGTAAACTGAATGTTTAACATTTGCAAACAAAACAAAAGTCTTGCAGCTCTTGATTGCAAAGGCTAATCAGTCTGACTGGAATTCACGCTCTTCACCATTCACCTGATGATAGGCTGCACTTTGACCACAGCAAAAATCACTTAACAATTAGGCACCAACTGTGAAAGCTGAAGTTATAATTGTTTCTTGTCTTCCTAATGTCTTCATGACTCACATTCCGAGAGAGTTATAGGGAAGCCCCAACAGGTTTTTTTGTTGGAGATTGCAATACTTCTATTTGCTTTATGCAATCAATCACGGAATAGCATATTTTGCAATTTGAATGCAAATGCACTGAAGTTGAATTTTAGAGGACAGAGTGAGACCACTGGAGGTAAAATCCCCAGTGTGTTTGTGGCAATCACAGAGCCAATTAACGTAGGTAGTGATGGAACACGGCTGTTATAGCAGAATTTAACAGCAAGCAATCTATTGTACAGAAAAGCACCAATTTATTTAAAGTTTATAGGTACACCACAACAAACTATCAACAGAGACTATTTGGAATGAAACTCTATGAACTCATGACTAAAACTGCTTCTCCTGATAAAAGCAAAGACACAGTAAATGGAGGATAGTTACATGATAACCATAGACTTAACCTCAGTCACTTGTGTTGTACATGCATTTGAACCAAATCTTCACATGAGCATTGGGTAAGTTTACTGTGTCCAGCTGCTTGTAGTGTAATGATTTCACAGGGCCTACTATGAGAGAGGAAAACCACTTCCTGGTCTAACTAGAAGATGCTCTTGGATTGAACAAGAAATAGTTTATTGAATGTTAACAACTGGCGACAGATTAGAGACACATTATTCCAGAGACTGCATGGAGGACCTGGATGTCAGGTCTTATTTCTCAGATTGTAAGCTGTTTTCCCACAAATCCACACAATATCATTGCAATGGATGGTGCTTAAGGCACTCCTCACTGTTAACCCTTTAAAATCCTTAAATAAGAAGATACCGTGTTGCATTCTCCAGGTCTGGAGGGCTTCACCCAATCACCACCATTCTGGTCGACAATACTGTTGTGGCTCTATGCAGCCCAGACTCACACTCTGAATGGGATTTCATATTCCCCCATCCCCATCTCCACCTCCAGCTGCTCCACCACAGCTACAGGATGCAGGGGGCTTTTGATTGGGCAGCTGACTGTGGGTTGGGAACGCCACCACCTTCCCAATCAGCTCAGGCCTGGCTGGGTAGACAGCAGCCTTCCTTCTCAGAGAAAACCTGAGGCTCTGAAATAGTCAGCTAAGGGCCTTAACCCAGCAACATGGGTGGGATTCTCCATCCAGGCAGACCCAGCCCCACTAAGGGCTCACCTAAAGGGCTCCCTCATTCTAGGGAACTCTCTCTTTGAGAAACCTAGCGAAAGGGGTGGGGGGGGGGGGGGGGGAGAGCACTAAAATCATTCTCTGATCTCACTTCCCATCTGTCTCACACTCACCTTTATCTGGGATTCTATAGGTCAATCCCATCTCCAGACCCTTGTATGTTACCAGCTGGGACTACCACTCTCAGTGGTGATGCCAGTCCAGAAGAGCTGCCTGCTCCCAGCTCAAGTGGAAACTGCTGTTCTACTTGAGGCCGTGTGTGTGTGTCTGGGAGGGGGGCGGTGGGTGGCATCCTGGTGCTGGCCAGCTCAGTGTCTGAGTAGCCAGGCCTTCCAGAGATGCTCAGACCAGCAACGTACTCATTAAGTTTCACTTAACGGTGACCTTTATGCAAATCTGTTGCAGTTGATTCACCGTTCCATGAAACAATTTAGAGACATTTTTAATACTTAATTTCTCACCTTCTGAGGAGGTGCCTCACCTTCAATTGCAATGGTTGCCATAAATTTGGGAGAAGCGAAACAGATGGAGGCCAAGTGGGCTTTCTACTAATCCTGGCCAAGGTCGTGACAGCCAATCGAAAAGTTCGTTCAAGGGAACTCCTAACATATATGTGCAGAAAAAGGAGATCATCACACTCACGATAAGACCATCCTGTTGTGTAGGCTATGCCATCATGGAGTGATGAATGTTAGTTATACTGTTACACAGAAATATTGGTGTCAGGGAGAAAGTTCACTGTGGATTCTCTTCTTGGAAGTGCTCTTACATTATTCATCCTCCTTATAAGATTAAAAGGATTAAAAAGTTGGATAGAGTCCATTACAGTAAACGCTTTCACCTAATCTGCAAAAGAAACAAGGCTCAATAAGCCAAATGAATTTTTCTTCTTGCATAACATGGGACTGTGCCAATATATATAACACAATGAACAGGATTATAACTGTAGTGTCAGGCTCTCTGTCATTAAGTGTTTATTTAACTCTTTCATGGGATGTGTGCATCACTGGTAACGCTGGTATTTGTTGCCCATCCTTAATGCCTTTAAATGCATGGCTTGCTAAACCAGTTCAGAGGGCAATGAAGAGCCAATAACATTGCTTTGGGTCTGAAGTCACATAAAGGCAAGCTTGATAAGGATGACAGATTTCCTTTCCTAAAGTGAAGTAGTCAACCAGGCATTTAGAAAAAAAAGATGTTAGTTATGATTGGCATTGTCAAAAGTCCAGTCAGTTCTGCTATAACGTGCATTACTTCAATGCGAATTGGCTATAACATGATAGATGAATTTAGACCATTACTTATAGAACGTGAACTTTCCTCAGGTTCTAACGCAATTCCAGCTTCATTAGTTTAAATAGTGATGATATTATGCGATTTTCTTATATCGTGGGGTCGAATGGGAATGGAACTATTGCGTTATATCAGAACCGACTATAGCCAATTCTCGATTTATTAATTAACTTGAAATATCAGCAGCTGTGATGATGGGAATTGAATAATATTATCTGATATTTTGCCTAGTTCGCTGGATTACTAATCTAGTGACATGACTGTGACACCACAATCTCCTCTCAGATCAGCATGAGTACCTCACTGACTGCGAACAAACTGTTGATGTCATTATGATTTTGCTGTATCTATCAGAGGGAAAATTTTATAAGCTATTATTAAAGAAGTTAAGAAGGGCACTTAGAAAACTTCAAGATAATCAGGCAGAGACATCATGATTTGGTGAAAGGAAAGTCATGTTTAATCAATCTATTTGGGTCCTTTGAAGACAACAGCGAACCCCTTGCATCAACTCCAACTCTGGCATCCACCCAAAACTTGAAAAATTGCCCAGCTATGTCCTGTACTCAAAAACAGGATTAATTCAACCCAGCAATTACTGCCCTGTCAGTCTACTCTCAATCGCCAGTAAAGTGATGGAAGGGGTCAGCAACAGTGCTATCAAGCAGCACCTGCTCAACGATAACCCGCTCAGTGACGCCCAGTTTGGGTTCCGCCAGGGCCACTCAGCTCCTGACCTCATTACAGCCTTGCTTCAAACAGGGACAGAAGAGCTGAATTCCAGAGGTGAGATGACAGCAACAGCCCTTGACATCAGGACTGTATTTATCACGGGTGGCGTCAGGGAGCCCTAGCAAAACTTAAGTTGTAGGATTCGAAGAGTCTGCTGGTCAAAGACGTATCTAGCTCAACGGCTCAACTTATAGTGAGAGACTAAGCAGTTTAGACATGTATTCACTAGAGTTTAAAGGATGAGAGGAAGACCAATTGAGGTGTACAAGAGCTAAAGGCCATTGATCAAGTAAACGAACAGTGGATGTTTCCCATCATGGGGCAATCCACAATGAGAGATCATTGTTTTCAGCTATAGGATAGCAGACTTAAAACAGATGAGGAGGAATTGTTTCTCTCAAAAGGTTGTGGATCTGTGGAGTTCACTCACCCAGAGTGCAGTAAATACTGGGACACTAAATAAATTTGAGGAGGAGTGAGACATATTTTAATTAGAAATGGACTAAAGAGTTATGGGAAGTGGGTAGGAAAGTGGAATTGAGGCAGAGAGGAGTTCAGCCATGTTTGTATTAGGTGTGGGAGTAGACTCAAAGGTCTGAACTGCCTACTTCTGCTTCTAGTTCTTATTTTCTTATGTGAAGTAAGTGTTTGTGGTTGTCAGAGGTCAGTGGGCGGCACGGTGGCACAGTGGTTAGCACTGCTGCCTCGCAGCGCCAGAGACCCGGGTTCAATTCCCGCCTCAGGCGACTGACTGTGTGGAGTTTGCACATTCTACCCGTGTCTGCGTGGGTTTCCTCCGGGTGCTCCGGTTTCCTCCCACAGTCCAAAGATGTGCAGGTTAGGTGAATTGGCCATGTTAAATTGTCCGTAGTGTTAGGTAAGGGGTAAATGTAGGGGTGTGGGTGGTTTGTGCTTCGGCGGGTCGGTGTGGACTTGTTGGGCCGAAGGGCCTGTTTCCACACTGTAAAATAATCTAATCTCAGCTCCAGGGCATCTCTGCAGGAGTTCCTCAGCATAGTGTTCCAAGTCCAACAATCTTCAGTTGCTTCATTAATGATCTTTCATCCATTATAAAGCAGCGGTGGGGATGTTACTGCTGAAGGCACAGCTTGCAACTCCTCAGGTGCTGAAATACCCCATGTCCATATGCAGCAAGACCTGGACAACTTCCAGGTTTAGGATGACAAATGGCAAGTAACATTCGCAGTACACAAGTGCCAGACAATGACTGTCTCCAACATGAGACAGTCTAACCATCATCCCATGACATTCGCATCACTTAATTATCCAGTCAATACACTGGCTATGTCATAAAAACATAGAAATGTTTTAGATTAGATTACTTACAGTGTGGAA
>NW_025206148.1:0-1436 GCF_004010195.1 Chiloscyllium plagiosum | reverse complement strand
GGAATTGAACCCGGGTCTCTGGCGCTGTGAGGCAGCAGTGCTAACCACTGTGCCACCGTGCATGACACCATTCGGACCATCAAGCTTGCACCAGCTCTTCAAAAGAGTGTCATTAACTAGTGCCAATCTCCTGCCTTTGTTGTGGTTGGTAGCACCTTTTAGAAATAACCAGGAGATGCAGAGAATTCATCAAAATGATAAGCCTTTCCTTGCAAACAAAAGCCATTGCCATCACAGAAGTCAACCCTGAAAGCCCCGGACAGCGAGAGTACTCTAATGTTTATGTTGTTCTAAAAGCTATGCCCTATCCCTGTTACATTAGCATAATCAATCGCACTTAACCCTATATTATATCCCCTTAACCAATCAGACTCTGCCCCAATTGTCTTCTGGATTGCTGCAGACTATCACGTCGTGCCGTTGTCATCTTTTTTTACCTTTTGTCACCTGATAGGTTGCAGTCTGGATCTGGTGTTGTGCAACAAACTGGATTTGATCAGGGACCTCGAAGTAAAGGAGCCATTAGGAGGTACTGACCATAATATGATAAGTTTTAATCTGCAATCTAAGAGGGAGAAGGGAGAATCGGAAGTGTCAGTATTGCAGTTGAACAAAGGGATCTACAGAGCTATGAGGGTGGAGCTGGCCAAAGTTCAATGGTTCAATACCCTAGCAGGGATGACTGTGGAACAACAATGGCAGATATTTCTGGATATAATGCAGAAGGTGCAGGATCACTTCATTCCAAAGAGGAAGAAAGATCCTAAGGGGAGGCAGGGGCGGCCATGGCTGACGAGGGAAGTTAAGGACTGTATAAAGAAAAGAAGTATAACATAGCAAAGATGAGCGGGAAGCCGGAGGACTGGGAAACTTTTAAAGAGCAACAGAGGATGACTAAAAAGGCAATACGCAGAGAAAAAATGAGGTACGAAGGCATATTGGCCAAAATTATAATGGAGGATAGTAAAAGCTTTTTTAGGTATGTGAAAAGGAAAAACATGGTTAAGACTAAAATTGGACCCTTGAAGACAGAAATGGGTGAAGTTATTATGGGGAACAAGGAAATGGCAGAAGAGTTGAATAGATACTTTGGATTTGTCTTCACTGGGGAAGACACAAGCAATCTCCCAGGTGTAATAGTGGCTGAAGGACCGAGGGTAATGAATGACCTGAAGGGAACTTATATCAGACAGGAAATGATGTTGGATAGACTGTTAGGCCTGAAGGCTGATAAGTCCCTGGGACCTGATGGTCTGCATTGCAGAGTACTTAAGGAAGTGGCTCTAGAAATCGTGGACAGATTGGTAATCATTTTCCAATGTTCTATCGATTCAGGATCAGTTCCTGCAGATTGGAGGGTGGCTAATGTTGTCCCACCTTTCAAGAAGGAAGGGAGAGAGAAAACAGGGAATTATAGACCGATTAGTCTGATGTCA
>NW_025206147.1:0-11182 GCF_004010195.1 Chiloscyllium plagiosum | reverse complement strand
AACTTGCTTTTAGCTATATTAAGCAGACAGCCTCTGGTTATCATTAGCAATACTTTTAAAACAATTTCTAAAACACCGGTCTTTACTAGCTCATGGCAGATTTTGCATTGGTTAATATGCAAATGAGTTCGGAAGAGGAAATACTGCTCCATGTGGATGCACATGGTTCTCTGATTGTGCCCAATGTGGATACACTGCCCTTACTCTTCTTTATTTACAAATAAGGCAATCTGCGCAAGATCAGTAAAAACATAAAAAAAGAATGTCAGTGCAATAATTAAACAGCATATAATCTGCCTTAAACATAAAACTCTAAGACAGTTCATTCGTTATGTTCAATATGTTTTCACCAAGACTGATTAAATCAGTCCCACAGTCCAAAGATGTGGAGATTAGGTGAATTGGCCATGCTAATTTGCCATAGTGTTCAGGGATGTGTAGGTTAGGTGCATTACTCAGGGGTAAATGTAGGGGAATGGGTCTGTGGTGGGTTACTCCTCGGAGGGTCGGTATGGGCTTGTTGGACCAAATGGCCTGTTTCCACACTGTAGGGATTCTATGAAATGTTATATGGACGATGCCTCCTCTAAACATTTGGCTGTTTCTACTGAATTCCTTCAGCAAATTGGGAGATTAGACCCAGAGTGCAAGAGGTTATCTGACTGACTTGTCTTCTGTTTTTGAAGCAGACCAGTTCTAACTCACTTGGATTTAGTCATTAGCTCCACATCGTAGGAACGATTATATTGGACTTGCAGGGAGTAAAGTGTAGGTTTACAAGAATGATGACTTAACCCGTGAAGTTCAGTTGTACAAATTCAGTTGTTTTCTTCAGAATTTAGAAGGTTATGGAGTGATTTGATCAAGATCACGAATGGTGAATTCACCTATACATGCCAAAAGATAAGTAACAATAAAAACTAACATCTGTGGGCAAAACTCTCACATCTGTGATTTTTGACTTATTTTTAATGTACTTCTAAACTAACTTTACACTCGTGAATTTCATCATTCGTGGGAGTTTTCAGCAACAGAAACCTTTCGGATATGGAGGCATGACGGTAAATTACTTCCACTGGAGATTCTCGAACTAGGGGGCCGAAAAATTAGGACCCTGGGATCTAATTTCCCAATTTCCAGAAGGAATTCAGCAGAAACAGCCAAACGCTTAGAGTCATCGTCCACATAATATTTCATCAGTCTTGGTGAAAAAGTATTGAAAATATTTTAAAGTTTCAGGTTTAAGGTAGTAGGGTAAGTATGCTATCTAATTATTACACTGACATTCTTTTGTTAAATTTTTACTGATCTTGCGCAGATTGCCTTAATGCTAAATAAAGAAGTGTAAGGGTAGTGTATCCACATTGGGCACAATCAGAGCACCGTGTGCAAACTCCCGTTCAGAAGATGTGTTAGGAAGTACTTCTACATACAAAGTGTTATCGAGGTTTAGAATTCTCTTCCACAAATGGCAGTGGGTGAAGGATCTATTCATTTAAATCCAAGAGATTTCTTAATTGAAGATTTAAAGGGGATATGGGCCAAAGGTGGGTATATGAAGTTGGGTCACAGATCAGTCATGATCTTGTTGATTGAGGAAATAGGACTGAGGGGCTGAATGGCCTGCTCTTATTCCTATGATCCTGAAACTAGATGACGTTATTATAACAAACATGACTGAAATTATCATCAGAGAAAAGGAAATTAAGTTGAGGTATGATTAGCGTATACTGTTGATTATGTCCAGATATTGAGTGTAAGTGCCTCATATGCCTTAATCTAGGACGAGAAGGAAAAACTGGAAAGTTAACAAGATTTTAGTGAGACCCACAGTTTATGGAGGTTTTTTTGTCGTCAAGCCTCATTTGGTCCGTAGGTGCACGCTGGAAGCCAATTAATGCCATGTCACCTGAATTACTTACCCTGCCTGGAAGAAGATTTGAAGAGACAATTATTGCGGAATAAGTAGAGACCAGGATAATTGTGCAGTCTTTAAAAAAACTTAATTTCAAGTCATGGGGGTGTGACCTTCTGAGTAAAATTGTATTCCCTTCAATTGCATGTTTCACTCCATTGTTTAGAGCATCAGGATAAAATGTCAGTGTTTTTACTTGTTGAAAATACTGGCTGTGCTTGCAGTGAACTATCACAAGACCTTCAATAATGTCGAATCTTGACAGTGCAATTCATGTGATGATGTTAGTGCAATTCATGTGATGATGTTCATTCAAACATTTGCATTTGCACATCTCTATAAACATGGGACAAAGCAGACCCACCTTCACTTACTGAGATCGAACATTACTCGGCAGAGAAAAGACGAACATGAAAAGAAATGATGCTCTGTGCTGTACATGGAAAAACATAACTGAGCAAAGGTCACATTGACTCATTGCTGCAAAGGCTCAGCATGCAGCAGATCTGGCAAAGAGGATGAGAAAATCTAAAGAATGATGCCTGTTTGATGATAGAGATAATACAGTCCAATCGTTTGAGCAGGAAGAGTAGTCATGTTGTTGTGTAGAAACAGTAAAAGTAATATGGTTTTTATAAAACACTTTGAATATACTAAAATGCCCCATGGTGCTTCTCACGAAATTTGACATCATCTTATAAAGAAGATATTGGGGTAGGTGATCAAAACCTTCGTTAGCGGCATCTGGAAGGGACAGAAATTCAGGGAAGGTATTCATGAAATGAGGACTCTGGCTATTCATCGCCGATAGGGGAGTGACTCAATCAGGAATCAGGAATGCTCAAGAAGCTCAAATTAGAGGACTGCAGTTGTTGAAAACGCTGCAGGACTGGAGCAGATCATGGATATAGGGGGCAGCGAGGCAATGGACAGATGTGAAAAATGATTAACACTTAAACTGGAGGGCCATTATATGTCAATGAGCAGGAGAGGGGATGGTTGAACTGGATTTGGTGAGAGTTAGGGCATGAGGCACGGTTTTGGATGACCTTGAGTTTACAAAATGTGGGAAGCCAGCTAATGGGGGGTCTTTTGACGTTAGTTTATAGTGGTAAAGGTACGGATGAGCGATTTTGCAGCGGATGAGCGATTTTGCAGCGGATGAGCGATTTTGCAGCGGATGAGCGATTTTGCAGCGGATGAGCGATTTTGCAGCGGATGAGCGATTTTGCAGCGGATGAGCGATTTTGCAGCGGATGAGCGATTTTGCAGCGGATGAGCGATTTTGCAGCGGATGAGCGATTTTGCAGCGGATGAGCGATTTTGCAGCGGATGAGCGATTTTGCAGCGGATGAGCGATTTTGCAGCGGATGAGCGATTTTGCAGCGGATGAGCGATTTTGCAGCGGATGAGCGATTTTGCAGCGGATGAGCGATTTTGCAGCGGATGAGCGATTTTGCAGCGGATGAGCGATTTTGCAGCGGATGAGCGATTTTGCAGCGGATGAGCGATTTTGCAGCGGATGAGCGATTTTGCAGCGGATGAGCGATTTTGCAGCGGATGAGCGATTTTGCAGCGGATGAGCGATTTTGCAGCGGATGAGCGATTTTGCAGCGGATGAGCGATTTTGCAGCGGATGAGCGATTTTGCAGCGGATGAGCGATTTTGCAGCGGATGAGCGATTTTGCAGCGGATGAGCGATTTTGCAGCGGATGAGCGATTTTGCAGCGGATGAGCGATTTTGCAGCGGATGAGCGATTTTGCAGCGGATGAGCGATTTTGCAGCGGATGAGCGATTTTGCAGCGGATGAGCGATTTTGCAGCGGATGAGCGATTTTGCAGCGGATGAGCGATTTTGCAGCGGATGAGCGATTTTGCAGCGGATGAGCGATTTTGCAGCGGATGAGCGATTTTGCAGCGGATGAGCGATTTTGCAGCGGATGAGCGATTTTGCAGCGGATGAGCGATTTTGCAGCGGATGAGCGATTTTGCAGCGGATGAGCGATTTTGCAGCGGATGAGCGATTTTGCAGCGGATGAGCGATTTTGCAGCGGATGAGCGATTTTGCAGCGGATGAGCGATTTTGCAGCGGATGAGCGATTTTGCAGCGGATGAGCGATTTTGCAGCGGATGAGCGATTTTGCAGCGGATGAGCGATTTTGCAGCGGATGAGCGATTTTGCAGCGGATGAGCGATTTTGCAGCGGATGAGCGATTTTGCACCGGCCTCAGCACGGACTCCCGGCCTCAGCACGGACACCCAGCCTCAGCACGGACACCCGACCTCAGCAGGGACACCTGGCCTCAGCACAGACTCCCGGCCTCAGCACGGACTCCCAACCTCAGCACAGACACCCGGCCTCAGCACGGACACCCGGCCTTAGCACAGACACCCGGCCTCAGCACAGACTCCCGGCCTCAGCACGGACTCCCAACCTCAGCACAGACACCCGGCCTCAGCACGGACACCCGGCCTCAGCACGGACTCCCGGCCTCAGCACGGACTCCCAACCTCAGCACAGACACCTGGCCTCAGCACGGACACCCGGCCTCAGCACAGACTCCCAGCCTCAGCACGGACTCCCGGCCTCAGCACGGATTCCTCCCAGCCTCGGCACGGACCCCCAGCCTCAGTACAGACTTCCGGCCTCAGCATGGATTCTTCCCAACTTCAGCACGGACTCCTCCCGGCCTCAGCAAGACTCCCAGCCTCAGCACAGACACCCGGTCGGAGCACAGACACCCGGTCTCAGCACAGACTCCCAGCCTCAGCACGGACACGCAGCCTCGGCATGATCTCCTGGCCTTAGCGCTGCCTTGGGAGTCACAAGGTGAAGCCAGTGCAGCCTCCGGACAGCCTTAGGATCATCAAAGTGAAACTTGGCGTCAGCTGGTGGCTGGGTGCGAATGTGGCTGGAGGCTAGTTGCTGCTACAGTCTTGAGTCTCGGTGTCTGTACGGTCCTGAGGCTCGGTGTTGATGTCGTCTGGAGGCCACGTGCTGGTGTGTCTGGAGGCTAGGTGCCAGTGTGGTCTGGAGGCTAAGTGCCGGTGCAGTCTGGAGGCTGTGTGTTGGTGCGGTCTGGAGGCTAGGTGCTGGTGTGGTCTGGAGCCCAGGTGCCAGTGCGATCTGGAGGCTAGGTGCAGGTGCGGTCGGGAGGCCAGGTGCTGGTGTGGTCTGGACCCCAGGTGCCAGTGCGATCTGGAGGCTAGGTGCAGGTGCGGTCGGGAGGCCAGGTGCTGTTGTGGTCTGGAGCCCAGGTGCCAGTGCGATCTGGAGGCTATGTGTTGGTGTGGTCTGGAGGCCCGGTGCTGGTGTGGTCTGAAGTCCCGGTGCTGATGTGGTCTGCAGACTAGGTTCCATTGCGGTCTGGAGGCTAGGTGCCGGTGCAGTCTGGAGGCTAGCTGCTGGTGCGGTCTGGAGGCTAGGTGCCGTTGCGGTTGGGAGGCTAGGTGCCGTTGCGTTCGGGAGGCTAGGTGCCAGTGCAGCAGGAGGCTATGTTCCACTGCGGTCTGAAGGCTAGGTGCCGGCGCAGTATGGAGGCTAGGTGCCTGTGTGGTCTGGAGGCTAGGTGCCGGTGCATTCTGAAGGCTTGGTGCCGGTGCAGTCTGGAGGCTAGGTGCCGTGGCGGTTGGGCGGCAATGTGCCTGTGCGGTCTGGAGGCTAGGTGCTGGTGCGGTCTGGAGGCTAGGTGCCAGTGAGGTCTAGAGGCTAGATGCCTGTGCGGTCTGGAGGCTAGGTACCGGTGAGGTCTGGAGGCTAGGTGCCTGTGCGGTCTGGAGGCTAGGTGCTGTGGCGGTTGGGCGGCAATGTGCCAGTGCGGTCTGGAGGCTAGGTGCCGGTGCGGTCTGGAGGCTAGGTGCCAGTGAGGTCTAGAGGCTAGGTGCCGGTGCGGTCTGGAGACTAGGTGTTGGTGCGGTTTGGAGGCTAGGTGCCAGTGCGGTCTGGAGGCTAGTTGCCGGTGCGGTCTGGAGGCTAGGTGCCGGTGCGGTCTGGAGGCTAGGTGCTGTGGCGGTTGGGCGGCAATGTGCCTGTGCAGTCTGGAGGCTAGGTGCCGGTGCGGTCTGGAGGCTAGGTACCTGTGCGGTCTGGAGGCTAGGTGCCAGTGCGGTCTGGAGGCTAGGTGCCCAGTGCGGTCTGGAGGCAAGGTGCCTGTGCAGTCTGGAGGCTAGGTGCCGATTCGGTCTAGAGGCTCGGTGCTGGTGCGATATGGAGTCTATGTGTTGGTACAGTTTGGAGGCTATGTGCCAGTGCGGTCTGGAGGCTAGGTGCTGGTGCGGTCTGGAGGCTATGTGCCAGTGCGGTCTGGAGACTAGGTGCTGGTGCGGTCTGGAGGCTAGGTGCCAGTGCGGTCTGGAGGCTAGGTGCTGGTGCAGTCTGGAGGCTATGTGCTGGTGCGGTCTGGAGACTAGGTGCTGGTGCGGTCTGGAGGCTAGGTGCCAGTGCAGTCTGGAGGCTAGGTGCTGGTGCAGTCTGGAGGCTAGGTGCTGTTGCGGTCTGGAGGCTAGGTGCTGTGGCGGTTGGGCGGCAATGTGCCAGTGCGGTCTGGAGGCTTGGTGCCGGTGCGGTCTGGAGGCTAGGTGCCAGTGCGGTCTGGAGACTAGGTGCTGGTGCGGTCTGGAGGGTAGGTGCCAGTGCGGTCTGGAGGCTAGGTGCCGGTGCAGTCTGGAGGCTAGGTGCCGTTGCGGTCTGGAGGCTAGGTGCTGTGGCGGTTGGGCGGCAATGTGCCAGTGCGGTCTGGAGGCTAGGTGCCGGTGCGGTCAGGAGGCTAGGTGCCAGTGAGGTCTAGAGGCTAGGTGCCTGTGCAGTCTGGAGGCTAGGTGCCGGTGCGGTCTGGAGGCTAGGTGCCTGTGCAGTCTGGAGGCTAGATGCCGGTGCGGTCTGGAGGCTAGGTGCCTGTGCAGTCTGGAGGCTAGGTGCCGGTGCGGTCTGGAGGCTAGGTACCTGTGCGGTCTGGAGGCTAGGTGCCAGTGCGGTCTGGAGGCTAGGTATCATTGCGGTCAGGAGGCTAGGTGCCAGTGCAGTCTGGAGGCTAGGTGCCGATTCGGTCTAGAGGCTCGGTGCTGGTGCGATATGGAGTCTATGTGTTGGTACAGTTTGGAGGCTATGTGCCAGTGCGGTCTGGAGGCTATGTGCCAGTGCGGTCTGGAGGCTAGGTGCCGGTGCGGTCTTCAGGGTAGATGCCGATGCGGTCTGGAGGCTAGGTGCCGGTACGGTCTGGAGGCTAAGTGCTTCTGGAGGCTAGGTACCAGTATGATCTTGAGCCTAGTTTGCCGGTGCCATCTGGTGTGGTCTGGAGACTAGGTGGCTATGCGGTCTGGAGTTTAGGTGCCGGTGCAGTCTGGAGGCTAGGTGGCGGTGTGGTCTGGAGGCTAGGTGCGGTCTGGATGCTAGGTGCTGGTGCAGTCTGGAAGATCGTTGCTGGCATGGTCTGGATGTTAGGAGCCAGTATGGTCTGGATGCTGGGTGCCGGTGCTTTCTGGAGGCCAGTTTCTGGCATGGTATGGTGGCTAGGTGCTGTTGCAGTGTGGACGCCAGGTGCCAAGTGGTCTGGAGACTAGGTGCCAGTGCGGTCTGGAGGCTAGATGCATCTGTGGTCTGGAGGTTAGATGCCGGTTTGGTCGGGAGATTAGATGCCGGCGTGGTTCTTGAGGCTAGATGCCAGTGTGGTTTGGAGGCTAGGAGCTGATGTGGTCTGGAGGCTAAATGCCAGTGCAGTGAGACTAGGTGTCAGTGCAGTCTGGAGGCTCGTTCCCGGTGCAGTCTGGAGTTAGTTGCCGGTGCATTCTGGAGGCCAGTTATTGGTGCGGTGTATGGAGGCTAGGTGCCGGTGCACTCTGCAGGCTCATTGGCGATGCAGTCTGGAGGCACTTTGCCGGTGTGGTCTGAAGGTATTTTGCCCGTGTGGTCTGGAGGCTAGGTGCTGGTGTGTTTTGGAGGCTCGTTGTCGATGCGGTCTGCAGGCTAGGTGCCCATGTGGTCTGGAGACTAGGTGCCGGTGAGGTCTGGAGGCAAGATGCCAGTGTTTTCTGGAGGCTAGGTACCAGTATGATCTTGAGCCTAGTTTGCCGGTGCCATCTGGTGTGGTCTGGAGACTAGGTGGCTATGCGGTCTGGAGTTTAGGTGCCGGTGCAGTCTGGAGGCTAGGTGGCGGTGTGGTCTGGAGGCTAGGTGCGGTCTGGATGCTAGGTGCTGGTGCAGTCTGGAAGATCGTTGCTGGCATGGTCTGGATGTTAGGAGCCAGTATGGTCTGGATGCTGGGTGCCGGTGCTTTCTGGAGGCCAGTTTCTGGCATGGTATGGTGGCTAGGTGCTGTTGCAGTGTGGACGCCAGGTGCCAAGTGGTCTGGAGACTAGGTGCCAGTGCGGTCTGGAGGCTAGATGCATCTGTGGTCTGGAGGTTAGATGCCGGTTTGGTCGGGAGATTAGATGCCGGCGTGGTTCTTGAGGCTAGATGCCAGTGTGGTTTGGAGGCTAGGAGCTGATGTGGTCTGGAGGCTAAATGCCAGTGCAGTGAGACTAGGTGTCAGTGCAGTCTGGAGGCTCGTTCCCGGTGCAGTCTGGAGTTAGTTGCCGGTGCATTCTGGAGGCCAGTTATTGGTGCGGTGTATGGAGGCTAGGTGCCGGTGCACTCTGCAGGCTCATTGGCGATGCAGTCTGGAGGCACTTTGCCGGTGTGGTCTGAAGGTATTTTGCCCGTGTGGTCTGGAGGCTAGGTGCTGGTGTGTTTTGGAGGCTCGTTGTCGATGCGGTCTGCAGGCTAGGTGCCCATGTGGTCTGGAGACTAGGTGCCGGTGAGGTCTGGAGGCAAGATGCCAGTGTTTTCTGGAGGCTAGGTACCAGTATGATCTTGAGCCTAGTTTGCCGGTGCCATCTGGTGTGGTCTGGAGACTAGGTGGCTATGCGGTCTGGAGTTTAGGTGCCGGTGCAGTCTGGAGGCTAGGTGGCGGTGTGGTCTGGAGGCTAGGTGCGGTCTGGATGCTAGGTGCTGGTGCAGTCTGGAAGATCGTTGCTGGCATGGTCTGGATGTTAGGAGCCAGTATGGTCTGGATGCTGGGTGCCGGTGCTTTCTGGAGGCCAGTTTCTGGCATGGTATGGTGGCTAGGTGCTGTTGCAGTGTGGACGCCAGGTGCCAAGTGGTCTGGAGACTAGGTGCCAGTGCGGTCTGGAGGCTAGATGCATCTGTGGTCTGGAGGTTAGATGCCGGTTTGGTCGGGAGATTAGATGCCGGCGTGGTTCTTGAGGCTAGATGCCAGTGTGGTTTGGAGGCTAGGAGCTGATGTGGTCTGGAGGCTAAATGCCAGTGCAGTGAGACTAGGTGTCAGTGCAGTCTGGAGGCTCGTTCCCGGTGCAGTCTGGAGTTAGTTGCCGGTGCATTCTGGAGGCCAGTTATTGGTGCGGTGTATGGAGGCTAGGTGCCGGTGCACTCTGCAGGCTCATTGGCGATGCAGTCTGGAGGCACTTTGCCGGTGTGGTCTGAAGGTATTTTGCCCGTGTGGTCTGGAGGCTAGGTGCTGGTGTGTTTTGGAGGCTCGTTGTCGATGCGGTCTGCAGGCTAGGTGCCCATGTGGTCTGGAGACTAGGTGCCGGTGAGGTCTGGAGGCAAGATGCCAGTGTTTTCTGGAGGCTAGGTCGCAGTATGATCTGGAGGCTAGTTTGCCGGTGCCATCTGGTGTGATCTGGAGACTAGGTGCCGGTGCTGTCTGGAGGCTAGGTGGCGGTGTGGTCTGGAGGCTAGGTGCGGTCTGGATGCTAGGTGCTGGTGCAGTCTGGAAGATCGTTGCTGGCATGGTCTGGATGTTAGGAGCCAGTATGGTCTGGATGCTGGGTGCCGGTGCTTTCTGGAGGCCAGTTTCTGGCATGGTATGGTGGCTAGGTGCTGTTGCAGTGTGGACGCCAGGTGCCAAGTGGTCTGGAGACTAGGTGCCAGTGCGGTCTGGAGGCTAGATGCATCTGTGGTCTGGAGGTTAGATGCCGGTTTGGTCGGGAGATTAGATGCCGGCGTGGTTCTTGAGGCTAGATGCCAGTGTGGTTTGGAGGCTAGGAGCTGATGTGGTCTGGAGGCTAAATGCCAGTGCAGTGAGACTAGGTGTCAGTGCAGTCTGGAGGCTCGTTCCCGGTGCAGTCTGGAGTTAGTTGCCGGTGCATTCTGGAGGCCAGTTATTGGTGCGGTGTATGGAGGCTAGGTGCCGGTGCACTCTGCAGGCTCATTGGCGATGCAGTCTGGAGGCACTTTGCCGGTGTGGTCTGAAGGTATTTTGCCCGTGTGGTCTGGAGGCTAGGTGCTGGTGTGTTTTGGAGGCTCGTTGTCGATGCGGTCTGCAGGCTAGGTGCCCATGTGGTCTGGAGACTAGGTGCCGGTGAGGTCTGGAGGCAAGATGCCAGTGTTTTCTGGAGGCTAGGTACCAGTATGATCTGGAGCCTAGTTTGCCGGTGCCATCTGGTGTGGTCTGGAGACTAGGTACCGGTGCTGTCTGGAGGCTAGGTGGCGGTGTGGTCTGGAGGCTAGGTGGCGGTGTGGTCTGGAGGCTAGGTGCCAGTATGATCTGGATGCTAGGTGCCAGTGCGGACTGGAGGCTAGTTGCTGGTGCATTCTGGAGGCCAGTTGCTGGTGTGGTATGATGGCTAGGTGCTGTTGCAATCTGGACGCTAGGTGCCAGTGTGGTCTGAAGGCTAGGTGCTGGTGTGGTGAAAATAGGTGCCGGTGCAGTCTGCAGTCTATGTGCCAGTGCCGTTTGAAGGCTAGGTGACGGTGCTGTCTGGAGATAGTTGCCGGTACACTCTGGAGGCCAGTTGTTGGCGTGGTATAGTGGCTAGGTGCTGTTGCAATCTGGATGCCAGGTACCAAGTGTCTGGAGACTTGGTGCCAGTGCAGTCTGGAGGCTAGATGCAGGTGTGGTTCTCGAGGCTAAATGCCAGTGTGGTTTGGAGGCTAGGTGCTGATGTGGTCTGAAGGAACGTTGCCAGTGTGGACTGGAGGCTAAATGCCATGCAGTGAGACTAGGTGCCAGTGTAGTCTGGAGGCTCATTGCCGGTGTAGTCTGGAGGCAGTGAGACTAGGTGCCAGTGTAGTCTGGAGGCTCATTTCCGGTGTAGTCTGGAGGCTAAGTGCCAGTGCGGTGAGACTAGGTCCCAGTGCAGTCTGGAGGCTCGTTCCTTGTGCAGTCTGGAGTTAGTTGCTGATGTATTCTGGAGGCCAGTTGTTGGTGCGGTATGGAGGCTATCTGTTGCAATCTGGACGCCAGGTGCCAGAGCAATCTGGAAGCTAGG
>NW_025206146.1:6741-11178 GCF_004010195.1 Chiloscyllium plagiosum | reverse complement strand
GTCAGGAAAAGAAAATAAAAGTCAGCACAGAATAGCTAAAAGATTAACAAGGAGTGAACAATTAGAGTACAAGAGAAACCTCGCGAGCAATACAGGGGCAAGAACATGGTGGGCTACAGTGAGAAGCCTTTATCGACATTGCTCATTATTACCCTCATTAACACCAAATCTCACCTCATTAATATGCAGATTCCCGTTCTACCATCCACTGGCACCAACAGCTCAAGGTCCGGTTTCTGGGTGGTGACCGCACACAGCCCACGGTCACAGACATTGGAATCTGACATGTGCCAGTCTCACCACACACCATCCTGGCACATCTCCGAGCCACTCGTAGGGCACTGCCAAGGAGGCCACTCCTGTGGAATAACGGCTGGGGAGCAGAACAGTGGGAATCGGAGTTGGGAAGCTGGGGAATGATGGTACTGAAGGGACACAACTCACTATGTTAGGGGCAGGGGTTCAGTGAGAGTCATCAACACCCTGGATACAAGGAGGGGGCCAGTGCATTCCGAGCCCTGGCATATCGACCCGACCGGACTGGGGTTAGAGCTGGAGGGTACGTAGATGCAGATGGGTTGGGCGGGGACTCAGGGATGAGTGAAGTCTGAGATGTTACCGGGGTAGGGGAGGTACTAGAAAGGAGGGACATTTAATTCCTGAAGGTTCCTCTGCATGCAGAGGAGGAGGCTGGAACTCAGTGTCTGAGGGAAGCCTGCCCTTGCCTTCCATCCTGCTGTGACTCAGAAATGAAGGTGGCTGCACCTGAACATGAGGCCAGCAGGGTAAATGTTTTGCACAACGAAACCTGTCCAGATTGTATACATTTAGTCCATATACCTCCATACCTGTCCCAACCATGTATCTGTGTAAATGTTTCTTAAATGACAACATTGTACTCACTATCACCGCTACCTCTGGGAGCCCATTCTAGACACTCACCATCGTCTCTGGGAAAATGTTGTCCCTCTCAGCCTAAACCTGTGCTCTCTAGTTTTAGACTCCCCGAGCACGGGGAAAATTTGTTGGCTATCTACCTTATCTCTGCCTCGCATGATCTATGAGGTCACCCCTCAGTCTCATATTCTCCAGGGAAAACACGTCCAGCTTATCCAGACTCTCCTGAAAGCCCAAAACTTCTAGTCCAGGTGGCATCCTAGCAAACGTTCCAGTGCTCTTTCCAGTTTAATTGTATTCTTTCTACAGGAGGGTGACCAGAACTGCACGTTGTACTCCATTTGTGGCCTTTCCAACACACTGTACAGCTGCACCAAGACGTCCCAACATTTATACTCAATGCTCTCCCTAATGAAAGCAAGCATGCTGAAAGCCTTCTTGACCACCCTGTCTATCCGTGACTCCAGCTTCAAGGAGTAATAAACCTGTATCCCTCGATCTCCTTGTTCTATAACACTCCCTATGGCCTGACCAATGACTGGGTAAGTCCTGCCCTGGTTTAACCCAACAAAATTCAACACCTCGCATTTATCAAAATTAAATTCCATCGGCCATTCCTCAGCCTATTGGCCCAATTGATCAAGATCTCACTGTATTCCTAGGTAACCTGCTTCACTGTCCACTGTACCAGCAATTTTCGTGGCATCCATACACTTACTATCGTACCTCCTAAATTCTTGACCAAATTCTTTACGTAAATGATGAATAACAGTGGAGCCATCACTGATCCCTGTGGCATATTGCTGGTCACAGCCATGTTTCTGTAATAGCTGTAATGTCCCAGTCCCATGTATCCATCCTAGGTAACCTGCTTCACTGTCCACTGTACCAGCAATTTTCGTGGCATACATACACTTACTAATCATACCTCCGAAATTATCAGCCAAATTCTTAACGTAAATGATGAATAACAGTGGACCCATCACTGATTCCTGTGGCACATTGCTGGTCACAGCCATGTTTCTGTAATAGCTGTAATGTCCCAGTCCCATGTATCCATCCATGCCCTGAATTAACTTCCCTTACCTGTCAGGCCTCTTGCTTTGAAATAAATGCAGTTTAACCCTGACTTCCCTTGCTTCCTGCCTACTCTTGTCTTCGCTGTCTAGTGCAAGGATTACCAACACTGCCTCGACTGTATAACTCGCTCTCATTAACTTCTGTACTGTCATCAACCTTCTCTTATGTCTCCCTTCTCCTTTGGATCCCCCACAACACCCATCCTAACTTCCCTGCCAGACTAGTTTACCCCATCCCAAGTGGCTCTCGCAAATCTCCCCACCCGGATATTGGCCCCCTCAAGTTCAGGTACAACCTGTCCCATTTGGAGAAGTCAGCTCTGTCCCAGAACAGGTCCCAATGATCCAAGAATCTGAATCCTTGATTCCTCCATCGGCTCTCAGTCACGCATCCATCTGCCAAATCCTCCTTTTCCTATTCTCGCTAACATTTGTAGTCCCCAAATTACTATCCTTGAGATCCTCCATTTTAACCATCTGCTTAACTCCCTTTCATTACTCTTCAGGACTTCATTCCTTTTCCTCCCCATGTCATTGGTACCAGTGTGTACAATGACCTCTGGCTGCTCACCCTCCCCCTGAGGAATTCGATACAATGTTCAGAGACGTCCTCAGCCCTGACACCAGGGAGGGAGCACACCATCCTGGAGTCTCGGTCACAGCCACAGATACCCTGTCTGTGACCCTGACTAGCGCGTCCCCTCATGTGCTGTTTCAATTGCCTTCCCAAAGGTTTGTGGCTAAGCTAGTCATGATACTACAGGCCTGTCTGCTGCAGTTGTACTCCCCTGAGAGAGTATCCCAAACGGTATCCCTGTTAGAGAGGGGAATAGCCACTGGAGACTCCTGCACTACCTGCCTCTCCTGGCAGTCACCCATCTCCCTGACTGAACCTGTGGTGCGGCCACATCACTGTAACTAGTGTCTATCACACTCTCTGCCCCCTGTATGCTCCTCAGTGTGTCCAGCTCCCTCTCCAACTGAACTACACGGTCTGTGAGGAGCTGTAACCAGTCACACTTGCTGCAGACACAGTCGTCAGGGACACTAGACTATTCCCTGATCTCCCACATCTGGCAGGAGGAGCATACCACTGCCCTAACTGCCATCTCTGTCTCCTCACAGTAACACAAAGAACAGAATCTTACCTTACTCTGACCTTGTTGCTGATCACCCTCCTTACCGGGTATCCCAGTATCCACCAAAACCCACACTTAAACCACCAGCAGCACTTCAACAACAAAGCAGCCCTTTTCAAAATGGCCGCTCCAACAATGGCCTCTCGGCTGGAGCTTGTCTCCTTTTTGTTCACTCCTGGTGGCTGAGCTGATTCCTCCCAGAATCCTCCTCAGTCTCTTCTCAGCAGCCCCTTTTTCACTTGGGAATAACTTGGATAAGTCGGGAAGTCCAGTCATTTCTGCAGCACATTGTTGTCCCTAAAAAGTGAGAGCGTAGCTGCCAGGGTGACAGTGACCTGTGATGTCCCTATTGCCTGGATACGGTAGCTATGGGTTCCCTCCCACTTGGGGTGAGGGAGCGGTGTGCAGTGACAGGGATGGCTGGCTCCAGTCCCTGTAAAGTCTGATTTGCAGCCGGACAGAGGCTCAAAAACAGAGCTGATTGAAAAGGGTGAACACATAGATGTGGAAAACTATTTACAATAAAATGTCGCCCGTGCCACCAGGACATCTTCTTTCTCCCTCTACCGCCAGGTCGAGGTGCATTCCCAGGGTCTGTGGCTGGGCTGGAGGAAGCCTGCTCTCCACTGGAGCCCATTGCCCTTGGAGGGTCTGGTTGAGTGACCCTGGGGGTGGGTGTATGTGCAGGGCCCTCACACCCTGAGCAACAGAGGCAGGTGCACCTCCCTCGGTCTGACCACTCAGAGAACAGGGAGACAGTAGAGAGAGAGTTGGGGGTGAGTGGGGGGTGGGTGAAGTGAGAGAGAGAGAGAGAAAGAGAGAGAGAGTTAAATAGGAAAAGAGGCAGTGGGATAGAGATAGAAAAAATAAGATGTTGAATAGGGAGAGTCAAATCGAAAGAAATTAATTTTCAGAATGGAATTGTACAAAAATTAGAAGGGGATAGACTTGCAGTACGATGGGGAGAGAACTGAGAGGGGGAGAGTTGCTGTGTCTTTGTGACTCTACTTACAGGACAATAGGGACCTGACCGGGGGTGGGAATAATTGGACAGGTCAGGCTTTGAAGGAATTTGGACTCAAAATGAGAGTATTAAAATGGGAAGTTGATGTATCAAGAAAGTTTGTTGTCAATGAGCACAAATAGAAATGGTAAACCAAACATGATGAGAGTTCAGACCGGGCAGCAGAACTTTGGATGGGTTCAGGTTTATTGAGGTTTGACACTGTGAGGTTAAAGATAATATCAGTGGAATACTCGAGTCTGGATTAATCAAACCCACAGGCGGTGTGGTGTGCAGCATCCCGGATGAAGCAGGCAGG
>NW_025206146.1:4298-5466 GCF_004010195.1 Chiloscyllium plagiosum | reverse complement strand
TGTGGCGTTTGCACATTCTCCCCGTGTCTGCATGGGCTTCCTCCAGGTGCTCCGGTTTCCTCCCACAGTCCAAAGATGTGCAGGTTCGGTGAATTGGCCATGCTAAATTGTCCGTAGTGTTACGTGTAGGGGAATGGGTCTGGTTGGGTTGCTCTTCCAAGGGTCGGTGTGGACTTGTTGGGCCGAAGGGCCTGTTTCCACACTATAGGGAATCTAATCTAATCTAAAGTGTGCACGGGTCCTCTCTACTAGGAGCAATGCAAATAAGACAGAAAGGAAAGCTGTGTGTGTAAAAGAGCTGAGAATATAACAACATGTCAGAGATTGCAGGAATTAAAGAAAAGTGCAGTGGAGACAAAATGCAGTCAAACTCGGAATTTGTGGAAATTAGTGTTGACACATCAAAGCTGGAAAGTTCCTCTGTCGAAAATAAGATGTAGTTCCTCAAGCTTGTGCTATGCCTTGTTCCCACTCTCCCATTAACTGCTCTGTCAGTCTCATTCATCGCACACCACTGCCAACCAGTGGCCATGACACTCTCTCTCTCTCTCTCTCTCTCTGTGCCTTGCGGGTACCACCAGCATCTCCACCACCCCCACAGTAACGTGGCCGTTCCCCACACAAGCCACCTCCTCCCCCTGTGAGAACGAGAGTACAGAGGTGTAAAAGACACCCCACCAGCTCTGACCCTGAGAATTCGGTGGGTAGGTTAGCCTAAGAATGCGTGGCAGCACAAGCTGGTGAGTACCTCACTGCCACAGATCCGCAGCTGGCTGAGGAAGAAATGCCCCAGGCCGTTGGCACTTTGAGGAAGAAATGCCCCAGGCCGCTGGCACTCGGAGGGACCGGCAGAGACCAGGCAGCTGCTTAGGCAGGAGAGGGACCCGTGGTGTCTGCAATTAGGACCCACAGCTGAATGTACAGGGAGGAGCGGCAGACGGGGAAATGGGACACAATGGGCTCAACCCTTCACAATTTACACAAATGTTTTAGATAGTTCGATCGTAGGTATGGAGCTAAATTTACTGATGACGCAAAGCTAGCTGGAAAAGTGCATTGTGAAGAGGGCATGAGGAGCCTATGAGGTGCATGGATTGGTTCAGTGAGTGGGCAAAGATCCGGCAAATGGAGGACAGTGTGGGCAACTGGGAAACTCTCCATTGTGGCA
>NW_025206146.1:0-3439 GCF_004010195.1 Chiloscyllium plagiosum | reverse complement strand
TGTGTGTGTGTGTGTGTGTGTCTGTCTGTCTGTGAGGCAGGGGGCACTTGTATGTGTGTCTGTGCCTCTGTGTGTGTATCTGTCTATCGGTGTGTGTATCTGTGTGTGGGGGGGCACGTGTGGGTGGGTGTCTGTATCTGTGTGTGTGGGTGTGTGTCTGTATCTCTGTGTGTGTGTGTGTGTGTGTCTGTCTGTCTGTCTCTGTGTGTGTGTGTCTGTGTGTGTAAGAGAGAGAGAGAGTGAGAGTGAGTTGTTACGGTAGAACATTGAAAATCAGTAGACACCCGGGGGGATTAAGACTGCAACATAGCGAAAGCAGTACCCTCAGTCTGATCCCTGATAGAGACTCCTTGGGTCAGTGATAAAGACACAGTGAGATCAGTCTGCTCTCCCTGGCATCTCTGAGACACACAGAGTAGGTTCAGTCCATACTCCCCATGATTCTTGCAGCAGACACAATGCAATCGATCGGTCCTTCCTGGATCAGTGAGACAAACACAATGCTTCCCTTTGGTAAGGTACACAAATTAGCCCTTATCGACTCTGTGCATCACTCCTCATGTTGAGGAACACTCTGCAGCAGAAGTCCCTGCGTAAAGTTCCTGAAGAGCACTTAAAAAAAGGCTTCCATGAGATATCTCTTAAAGTGCCCCCAAAGATGTAACTTTCACTGATTGCAGTGCATAAACCAAGCAAAACTATTATATAAAATGGCTACAGCAAATATTGTTTAACATGCTCATAATAAAGATCATTTAAACTGCTCACTCTGTGTAATATTGAAAAGACAGGGATGACAGTCACTGATGTGACCCCATTTGAACTTGCTCCTTCCTTCTCAGAGGCAATTCGGCATCAGCAGAAAATACCATCTTTCTCAATGATGCCCACACCGTGTGAATGAATGTGTGTGTAAAAATCCCTAACGTATTCACATTGATAAACATGCTGATGTAAAGCATCTTTGTGGTATTCAGTTTACATGTTTTAAACTTCATGTATTATAAATAATACTTGATATATATAAAGTCAGAAGTAACACAACATGCGGTTATAGTCCAACAGATTTACCTGAAATCACACAAGCTTTCAGAGCGCTGCTCCTTCATCAGTTGCCGGGAGAGAGCAGGAAAAAGACGCAGAGTTTATCGGCTGAGAGATCAAGGGCAGAGAGAGCAAAAGATCATACAACTGATGTGATTGGGATATCGGGTAATATGTCTCTGCAGGTGACCAAGGGTGTGAGACAGTGTGTAAAGTGCTTATGGGAATCGGTTCAGATTGTTGGTTTGTAGAATAGTGTAATACCAACAGCATGGGTTCAGTTCCTACCACCGGCCTGAGGTTACTGTGAAGGACTCTCCTTCTGCACCTCTTCCCTTGTCTAAGGTCTGGTGGTCTCAGGTTAAGTTACCACCAGTCACTTCTCCCTAATGTAAGAGCTGCCCCTATTGGTGTAGTCAGACTATGGTGACACAACAATGTGTTTATAAAGTCAATGTCAGGACAATCAGGAACAGCGATAGGATTATAAAAAAGGTGAAACTTCAGGTGAGCGAGGTCCTGTCCCAGAGTTTTAGCCTGGAATCAGACTGGTTTTATTCTGTGTGAGTGTGGAGATATAGGAGAGAGGGTCTGCGTATGTATTTGTGAGAGAGAGTGTTTGTGAGAGAATGTATGTGTGAGTCCCTCTGTGTGTGTATTTGTGTGAAAGTATAGATGTGTGAGAAGGTTTGTGCGAGTCTGTGTATGCGTGTGCATTTGTGAGAGAATGTGTGTGTATTGGTGTGAGAGAGGGTGTGTGTGAGAGAGGATCTGTGTGTGTCTGTGCGTGTGTATGAGAGAGAGTGTGGGTGTGTGAGAGAGGGTCTGTGAGAGTCTGTTTGTGTTTGTGAGTCTGTGTCTGTGTTTGAGTGAGAGTGTGGGTGAGAGAGTGCAATAAGTAATTCAAAACTTAATAAGGTGAAGAGATCAGAGCAATTGATCAAGATTATATTGTCACAACAGGACAGTGAGGAAGATTTCACAGATACAGAATTGGGTTGAGGCCGGCTTAATGGGTACGGAACATAGTTATCAGTCTCTGCTCGGTGATCCTGCACTGTTGTGTATCTCGAAATCTGCCTTGAAGGACACTTACTGAAGATTAAAGGCTGAATGTCCCTGAGCAGTGAAGTGTTCCCTGACTGGGAGGGAGCATTCCTGTCTGGAAATTGTTGTGTGGTGTCTATTCATCCATTGTTGTAGTGTCTGTGTGGTCTCACCGATATACCATGCCTTGTTGCATCCTTGCCTGCAGCGTATGAGGGAGACAGCATGAGCCGAGTCACACGAGAACTGCCGTGCACTTGGAAGGTGATGTTCCCATGTGTGATGGTAGTGTCCATGCCGATGATCTGACATGTCCTGCAGAGGCTGCCATGGCAGAGTTGTGTGGTGTTGGGGTGGATGTTATCCTGAAGGCTGGGTAGTTTGCTGCAAACAATGGTCTGTTTAAAGGAAAGAGGAGTAGGGGTGATCTTGACGAGTTGCTGATCATCATTGATGACACGTTGAGGGCTGCGAAGAACGTGGCATAGCTTCTCCACATCGGGGAAGTACAGTGGGAGCCAGGACCACAGGGCTGTTGGGAAAGTGAGTCGAGCATTTCAAAGCTTACCTTGAGTATCAGGGGCCATACTCAAGGTAAGGTTTTAAATGCTCCATTTACTTTCCCAGAAGCCCGCTGGTCCTCCATTTTAACAGCAGGGTGGAGGACCAGTGGGCTTCTGGGAAAGTAAATGGAGCATTTAAAACCTTACCTTGAGTATCATAGGCCTTCATTTTTACAGTGGGAGGGAGGGAGGACTAGAGGGCTTCTAAAACAGTAAATGGAGTATTTAAAAGCTTACATTGAGTATCAGGGGCCTCCATTTTTACAGCGGGAGGGAGGACCAGAGGGCTGCTGGGAAAATAAGTTGAGCATTTTAAAGCTTATCTTGAGCATCAGAGGACTCAATTTTTACAGCGGGTGGGAGGACTAGAGGGTTGCTGGGAAAAAGTTGAGCCTTTAAAAGCTTCTCTTGAGCATCAGTAGCTTCCATTTTTACAGCAGGAGCGAGGACCAGAGGGAACGTAAATCAAGCATTAAAAGCGTACCTTGAGTATCATGGACCTCTACTTTTACCTCGTGTATAGGAGGAGTAGGAGTGGACACAGGACGGCTGGGTAAGTAAGGTCATATATTTGTGTGGTTGCTTTACCCGAAACACAAATATGGTTGTGTCTCTCGCCCATCCTCCTCCATGAACCAAAAAAAAGGATTATGTAGGCGGGCTTGGTAAGTTACTCGCTTTATTTCTCTAATAGTCTCTTTGGGAATCAAAACACTGGACAGCGAATCCACCACCATCCTCAGAACAACATTGAAAGTACTCAGGCCTGGGCGACTGTGGGATCC
>NW_025206145.1:8359-11177 GCF_004010195.1 Chiloscyllium plagiosum | reverse complement strand
TCACCAACCTGAAGCGTCTGGGAGCTCCTGAGATTGGGCTGGGAGAGTACCTGTTTGACAGGCTCTCGCTGGAGGACAGCAGTTAGTGGGGCCTTTGACTGCAGTCTTTGTCTGTTTTGTATCTAACACTCATTGGGAGAATTCCTCCAGGAACTTGTAGTGAAGTGATTTGGAAATAAAAGTTGATCTCTCCCACTATCTGTTCTGTTCACTGGCTTTAACTTTTCAATTTGCATTTTGCAAGTGTTTGGAATTTGTTCCAGAATAATCTCCTGGCTTTATCCAAATTCCAGTAGTGATTTCACTGGATCTCCCTCTTCTGACTTTTCAAAAGGCTAACAATTTTGGGTTTTGTGGTTTTATTCCATTCCTTTAGTCAGTAGTGTAGCTCTTCCATGAGCATGGCAGGTCTAAGATATATTGCAGTTTTAATCACATTCCCCTCAGCAAATGGGAGTCAGGTGATGAAAACTGAGCCTGAATTTCATATTCCATGACAATGATTTCTTAATGAGGAAATAAAGGCCAACACACATTCAAGCAGATGAGAAATGGGCAGAAGTACATCAGATTTTTTTTCCCTCAGAGGGATTGAAAGGAGGTGCTGAGTGGCACCTGAGCTACCACTTGGAGGTCATTTAGGCTTGAGGAGAAACTGTCTAAAATACAAAGACACTTTTACTGGCCTGGACTACATAAGGATGTTGTTGAATTTTACCAGCCAGGTCATATACTTCAACTTGGAAAACTACATGCAGTAATAAATCCTGCACATTTAATACCTATTCCAGCATTTGAGGAATCTTTTGCAAGTATTTTGTGTAGGTTCCCCGACCTCAAACAAAAAGCTGGAATAAGGCATTATTAACAATAAACATAATGATCAGGTAGTCTCATTATGCAATATAACAGCAAAAAGGGTTATAGAGGAATTAATCAATTGTTTTTTTTTTAAACTTGATGCGGACTAGCAGAGATCTAGTCCGATCAAACTTCACATCCAAACTCAAGGAGGTTATGGATAGAATAGAATTCCCCACTGTGTGGACACAGGCCCATCACCCCAACAATTCCAGACTCCCCCCTCCAAAGAGTAATGAACCCAGACCCATCTCTTTCTTCCCCCCCCCACCAACCCTATTATCCTACATTTTCCCCTGACTAATGCACCTAACCTATACATCCCTGAACACTACAGGTAACTTCGCACAGCCAATTCACCTAATCTGCACATCTTCTCAGTTAGGGAATAAAACCATTCAAATCTACTGTGTACCATCCAGAATCACTGGGAGCACTAGAGTGATCAAACACTAAAGATCATGTTGAGGGTTTATGGACAGGGTTAACTAGATTATTCGGTAAGGGAGTTCCATTTATAATTTTGGCAATCAGAGCTGCGCTGAATGAATCCACCAAATTCAGTCCATTTGAATTAATTTGGGGGCATGAAGTAAGAGGACTGTTAAAATTGAATGTGGAGAAATTAAGAAGTTATTAATAACATCCTTATAGCCATAACCCTCTAAAGTTGGCACAGGTTCAGATGCAGATAATGTGCATGTTCCAAGATGGCATAATCAAAGTGAGTTACAGTGACTGCAGCTCACCCGTAGTCACGGTGCCAGGACCAATAGCTATGTGTGGACTATTGCAAAGTCAACGCTGTTACAAAGACTGATGCATATCCAATTCCATAGTTGGAGGACTGTGTCAAAAAGATAGGACAAGTAACTTACATTTCTAAGTTGGACTTGCTCAGAGGCTGCAGGCAAGTACCTCTGTCAGAGAGAGCAAAGGCAATTTCGGCTTTCGTAATGCCAAATGGACAATATCAGTTCAAACTCATGCCATTTGGTATGAAAATTGCTCCAGCCACATTTCAGAGACTGACTAATAAGGTCATTGCTGGGTTACCCAACTGTCTGGTGTATATTGATGACCTGGTGATTTTTTAGTCACTCGTGGAAGGAACATTTACAGCATTTATTGGACTTGATCGATTAACTTTGAAAGGCAGGTTTGATGACAAACCTAGCTAAAGGTGAACTTGCCAAAGCCCAAGTCACCTTCCTGGGCCATGTTATTGGATACGGACAAATGGCCCCACGGGGTGTGAAAAAAGGGCAAGAAGTTTCAGTGGACAGCGGACTGACAGCCCAAAAAACTGTGTTAGCCACTGCCCCAGTATTAGCCACAGTGGATTACACAATGCCTTTCAAGTTGGCTATCGATGCCAGTGATGTGGGTGTCGGTGCGCTGCTCCTGCAGGAGGATGACGAGGGAATAGAGAGACCCATTGGGTATTTTTCCAGGAAGTTGAACATTCATCAACAGAAATATTCAATGGTGGAGAAAGAGACTTTGAGCTTGGTGTTGGCATTCCAACATTTCAGAGTTTATATTACCAGCAATGCATCTGAGACAGTCGTATACACTGATCAAAACCCATTGACATTTGTAGAGAAATTTAAGGCCAAAAATGCAGCCTGTTTAGATCGAGCTTGTTGTTACAGCCATTCAATGTGACAATTGTGCAGGTGGCAGGTCGTGAAAATGTGATTACCGATGCGTTATCGAGACCGGAATGAGATAAGGAGGCGTTCGGTGAGGGGTGTGCCACAGCCTGAATTCGCATGTGGTTTTGTATATTTGCATGTATATGATTAGTACAGTGTATATGTGTGTTTGGACTATTAATCTGGTTTCAGAAGGGTTTTCAAAATGAAGCCATCTTTTGGTATTGATGGTTCATTTTTTTAAGGGGGGAGTTATCACAAAGCTAGTCCCTTTCTTCTAAAAGCTGTTCCTTTTCTCA
>NW_025206145.1:4096-7973 GCF_004010195.1 Chiloscyllium plagiosum | reverse complement strand
AGGACTGCAGATGCTGGAGATCAGAGCTGAAAATGTGTTGCTGGAAAAGCGCAGCAGGTCAGTCAGCATCCAAGGAACAGGAGAATCGACATTTCGGGCATAAGCCCTTCTTCCATGAACTTGATCTTAACTTCCACAACCACCTGATAAAGGAGCGGAGCTCCGAAAGCTAGTGCTTTAAATAAACCTGTTGGACTATAACCTGGTGTTGTGTGATTTTACATATAATGAAACAGGAAACTCAAACCGACCTGGAAATAACACTGTAATATTAGAATTAGGTTTTATTCCCGAATGTTTTTAAGTTCAGTGATACAGGAATACAGTGAAAAGTTCACAATGTGGCCATTTACAGCACCATCTTAGATACAAGGGACCCAGGTACAAAACCTGATGTAAAAAATAGAAAGATAAAATAAAAGTTAAAAGTTCAACATGACAGTTCTCCTCACTATAAAGTAGTAAATCAGAAATAAAGTTAAATGTTCCAAATTTCAGACCTTCTTAAGTCTTCCATTCACTTTATTCTGGTGATGGGAGATTGGCTGGTGAAGCCAGTACTTAGGTGGAACGCTGGGCTGTCACCTTGATCTGCTGCTGTCCGTGTGGTGGTCCCACTGCGCAGGTACATAGGGAATTCCAGGATTCAGACTCAGTGACGATGATGGACCTGGTGTGTCATGGGGGTGGGGTCTCACAGGAGAAACCTAGAGGTTGTGTTAGTTACTTGCGTTTGCTTCCTTTGTCTGGATGGAGGATGTAGGTTCGGGAGGGGCAGTCAAAAGAAATATTTACATGTTGCTGCAGCTCATCCTGTAGATGGGGCACACTGCAGGTTCCATGGAGTGAGGGCTCTCTTTGAGAACATATGCCAAGTGGTGGCACAGTCACTCAGTGGTTAGCATTGCTGCCTCACGGCACCAGGGACCCAGGTTCAATGCCACCCTCGGGCGACTGTCCCCGTGTGGAGTTTGCACGTTCTCCCCCTGTCTGCGTGGGTTTCCTCCCACACTCCAAAGGTGTGCCGGTTAGGGTGAGTTGGCCAAAGTAAACTGTCCATAGTATCCCAGGATGGGCAGGCTAGGTGAGTTAGCCATGGGCCATGCAGGCTGATGGGGTAGGTATGGGTGTGATGCTCTTCAGAAGGTCGGTGTGGTCTCAATGGGTGAATGGCCTGCTTCCACACTGCAGGGATTGTATGGTTCTAGCTTTGGAAATGAAGACTTTTTTTAATCCCTTCACAGGGTGTGGGTGTCACTGCATTTATTGCCCATGGCTAATTACCCAGAGGGCAGTTTAGAGTCAACCATATTCCTGTTGGTCTGGAGTCACATGTAGGCTAGACCAGGTAAGGGTGGGATATTTCCTTCCCTAAAGGCCATTAGTGAACGAGATGAGTTTTTCCTGCCCATAAACAATGGCTTCACGGTCATAGAATCCCTACAGTGTGGAAACGGGCCCTTCAGCCAAACAAGTTCACACCGACCCTCCAAAGAGCAACCCACCCAGACCCACTCCCCCTAACTAATGCATATAACCTACACATTCCTGAACACTATGGGGCAATTTAGCATGGCCAATTCACCTGGCCCGCACATCTTTGGACTTAGGGAGGAAACCGGAGCACCCGGAGAAAACCCACGCGGACACAGGGAGAATGTACAAACTTCACACAGAGAGTCGGCCGAGGCTGGAATTGAACCTGGGACCTTGGTGCTGTGAGGCAACAGTGCGAACCACTGAGCCGCCATGCTGCCCACAGCATTATTAGACTCCTAATTCCAGATTTTTATTTTTTGTTGAATTCAAATTCCACCACCTGCCATGGTCGGATTTGAACCCAGTTCCACTGAACATTACCTGGGTCACTGTATGAATAGTTGAGTGGTAATACCATTCTTGCCATCCCTGGAACTATTATTTTGTCAGTGTTTCAATACTGTCATTCAGGAGTAAGGAAGAAGAGTCCTCCGAGGAAATAAATTAACTCAGCTCCTCTGGTTTGGTTAAGCTTATCATAACATCTGCTCTCAGCTGACCAAATGCAGTTCTAGTGTTTTTTTTTAATATCCAGAACTGCTACCATACACAACTGAACAGTTTTACCCAACATCAAATCACCTGAGGCAATTGTCATCTCTCAACTACCACCAATAAATCACTGGGTTTTCTGGTTGATCAATTTATGTACACAGCCCGTTAAGGGCAAGGTTCTGATGAATATTTCATAAGCGTTTATAGACACTTACTGAGTTTGCATTTGGTGTGTGAAGATTGTCACAGATGAATGAACAATGACATTATCATTGAGTTGCCATCGAAGGAGACCTTTAACATTCTGATTGGCTCATGAGACCCAAAATCCCATATTGTGCTGACTGGAATCCGATTGGACATGGGAGCACTTCGCTTGATTAGCAAGAGTGAATGGCATCACTGATGATGTCATTTCCTGTTTAATAAATTGTGGGCCTGCTCCTCGAGTATAAATCCAATTTCCATGAAAGTGGATTTTTAGAGAGGGAGTTTGTTATTTAGGAATTGTATTGACAAAATGGCCTCCCAGGTTTGTCAGAATTATCACCAGGATTGTGAAGCTGCTGTCAACAAACAGATTAACATCGAGCTGACTGCCTCCTATCTCTATCAGTCTTTGGTGAGTCTCTGTGGGGGCTAAGACTGAATCTTTGGATAGAGTCAAACTCTAGTATGTGTTTGTTTTGTCCTATGCTGCTACATAGAATCAAGCTGTTTTAGTGACTATGTATATAATTTTAATGATTAAAGTATATTTGATACTAAAAATAACTGAATCTGGCTGAAGGACGTGATGTCTTGCTGAAGAGTAGTTGGGAGAGTCCACTATCTAAACTCTTCCTGATGGAATGTAATAAGTCCATTCAGTTGTCAGACTCCTTTTCTCTGAAAGTAAACTCCCTCCTGCATGAATACCATGTCCTTTTGCTTCTCAATTACAGGAAACTTTGCTTCCAATGTGATGCTTGTCTATCTGCAAAGACAATACAGAGCTATTTTAGGGCTTTGTTTGTACTTCAACCTGAATAAAGTCTTGCTCTTGCTCTTGCTCTCTCTCTCTCTCCAATTACTTATATACTAATGTTTCATGTTTTTGCAGCTGTCCCAGCTTAAAAACAATATATTCACACTTTGGTCATAGTGCTCTCTTTCTAATGTTGGCCAAAGACTAAATATTACTGGTTAGGAGATGAACTCAGTGTATTGAGTGAAGGTGTTCAAATCTTAGCAGGACTGGTACACCTTAATGGTAAGGTCCTCTGGAGTGTCTCTGAACAAAGACCTTGGAGTGCAGGTTCATAGCTCCTTGAAAGTGGAGTTGCAGGTAGGTAGGATGGTGAAGGTGTTTGGTATGCTTTATTGGTCAAGAGTTGTGTGGGGGTGGGTGGTTGTACAGGACATTGGTTAGGCCACTGTTGGAATATTGCATGCAAGTCTGGTCTCCTTCCTATTGGAAAAATGTTATGAAACTTGCAAGGGTTCAGAAAAGACTTACAAGGATGTTGCCAGGGTTGGAGGATCTGTGCTATAGTGAGAGGCTGAACAAGCTGGGGCTGTTTTCCCTGGAGTGTCAGAGGTGGAGAGGTGACCTTGTAGAGGTTTACAAAATCATGAGGGGCATGGATAGGATAAATAGACCAAGCCTTTTCCCTGGGTTCAGGGAGTCCAGAACTAGAGGGCATAGGTTTAGGGTGGGAGGGGAAAGATGAGACCCAAGGGGCAACTTTTTCTGAGGCTGGTACGAGTATGGAATGAGCTGCTAGAGGAAGTGGTGGTGAGTACAATTGGAACATTAAAAAGGCATTTAGGTGGGTATATGTATAGGAAGGGTTTGGTGGGA
>NW_025206145.1:0-2966 GCF_004010195.1 Chiloscyllium plagiosum | reverse complement strand
GCCACTGCCCAGACTGACCCTCATGTAAGCTTCACCACCTCATTCTCATCACTGCCTGACCCTCGGGTCAACACTTCACACTGGCCTGATCATTGCAAAGCCACAAACTGATTGATTAGTAATCTAATGTACTTCTGAATATGCAACATTTCTAGCAAAGCCTTTAAGAATCTTATGGTAACAACACTAAATCCTCCTTTTAGCATTTGGTCAATATCCGGATGAAACTGAGTCTTCTCTTCCCTGACGAGCTGTGCCTCTGTATTCTCGACTGTGTTGTAGATTGGAGAGCCACTGGAGGGGCAAAACTGGTGCAGCAAACTGCAGTTCATCTCCAATGAATATTGGAGGGAGTTTCTGCTGTTTTATTTTTGAGGGGGGTGGTGATGTACCCTCTGGATCTTGTCTAATGTTTATCCTGTACTTGTCGGCAAAATGTCTTGTCTCTGTGGGAGGTTGCTGTGCATAATGACCACTGCCTTTGTGATTCTAATGTGGTGAATTTTATTCACCTCCTCCCAGCCAATGTCAGTCTCTCATTATCTCTCATGTGCTCTCCCACTGCCCGCGCCCCCCCCCCTCAGTGAAACCTCCTTTTTTTTTAAACTCGTCAGTGAGATGACTTGGGAGAAACTCCTCCCTTTCCCCCCCCCCATGGCACAGTTGTAAACAGCCTGAATGATGGAGACTGAGCTGCATAGGAGGTGATCACTCCCACGTTCTGACTTCTCTTGTAATATCTGACACTCTCTACCTTCCAGCTGTGTGACTTCCTGGAGACTCACTATTTGGATGAGGAGGTTGAGATCATCAAGTGACTAGGGGACTACATCACCAACCTGAAGCGTCTGGGAGCTCCTGAGAATGGGCTGGGAGAGTACCTGTTTGACAGGCTCTCGCTGGAGGACAGCAGTTAGTGGGGCTTTGAATACTGCTCGTGTCCGTCTTCCTTTGGATAATGTCAAAAGTGGCTATGTTGAATAACTTGAACATAATTAAAGAAAACTTTGCCTGTGTTTGATGCTTGTTCCTATTATTGATGCAGGTTTTCATGTCCGTTGCAGAAAGTAGATTCCCTGAAATGTTTGTTTGCAACCCTCCTTGCATTCTATGCCTGATCGGACTTGATAAATAAGGATGGTGAAGGCAGGTCAGGAACACATATGGTAAATAACTAGTTTGGAGCCAACGTCAGCTGAGCTTTATAGACCACCTGTCCTCAATTGGGCACACAACTCCATTAGAATAATATCTTCCTTTTCCAGTGTGGGGGAAGGAGAGGCTGGTGCAGATGATGGCCCAAATGACAACTCTCCAATGAGCCACTTCTGATCTCGTAGATCCTAAAGGAGAAGCAAGCTGAGACAATTTAAAGCTCTTTGTATTGGCTTGGTCTATCTCATGTTCCTAGTACTAGCTAGAGTATTTGTCATATTATTCCACACGTACCTGTCTCTCTCTTCCTTGCCCACTTTCTGCTTGAAGAAGGAAGGGGGTTCCCCATACAGTAGCAGGACTCCTACTCCTTTAGTAGAAAGGAATGGAGACAGCAAATTGACCAAAACCATCCATCCGATGTTGGCTCAGGTAGAAGACAGTCACAGCAGTGAGAACTGACTAATTATAAAACTCAACAACCATGCTAATTTTCCTCTACTGCCCTTTGACCCTGTCAGTCCCAGTCTGGTAAAGCTCAATATACAACATTCTAGAAACTGAATTCAAGCCATTGCTGAAAAGCCATTGGCCTATGGGGGAATTACATGGCAGCAGCTGCCTGCCAAAGAGCCACTGGCATCTCTTTTTTTTTTTTTCTTCCCCCCCCCCCCTGTTGGAGTACAGAGGGGCAGTTAGTGTGGGCTTGGACAGTAACTGTGTCACAAGCCTGAGGTGAGAGTTTCATAAATTCCCACAAATGGAACAGGGGTTGGATCTTTTCTGCTGTAGCCCCAGTCTAACAACTAGCCCTTCTCTTGTTTTCTTTCAAGCCCCACTCCCCTCCCATTAGAGACGATATTGTCTCAATATGCACATCAGCACAGAGCAATTGGGGCTGAATGACCAGCTTCTGTGCTATTAATTTGATGGGCACCTGCCAGAAAATATCTCCTCAGTAACACTCAGGTGAACATAGACCACTACAGTACAGTATAGACCATTTGGCCCTCAATGTTGCACTGACCTGTGGAACCATTGTGAAGCCCATCTAACCTACACTATTCCATTTTTATCCATATGTTCATCCAATGACCATTTAAACGCCCTTCAAGTTGGTGAGTGTACTCCTGTTGCAGCAGTGCATTCCACGCCCCCATTACTGAGTTTAAAGAAAAAGCTATCTCTGACTGATACCTATCACCTCTCAATTTTAGTCACCACCATCTGAGGAAAAAGGCTCTCACTGTCCGCCCTGTCTAATCCTCTGATTTCCTTTGTATGTCTCAATGATGTCAATCTTCTCCTTCACTCACTCACTCACTCTCCCTGAATAAAGTTTGTTTTTATTTCAATTAAACTGAATATACTGATCTGAAGAAAGAGATGTCTTGCTGAGGTGCAGTGGGGAGAGACGATTATCTAATATCTTTGCTGGAGTGTATTGGGTCCGTTCAGTTTTCAGACTCCCTTGTTGCCTCAGTGAAGATAGGTACACCTCTGCGTCAGTAGACAATGCCTTTTTGTTTCAACTCTGTGATTCCAATGTGATCTTTTTCTCTGTAAAGACTACATAGTTATTTCCGGATCTTTTGCATGTACTTTATTCAATTTAAAGTCATGTCGTTCACGTCCCTTCTGCCCCCATTTCTACATTAATGTTACATGGTTTTTGCAACTGTCTCTTTACATTCATTCGTAAAAGAACACTATTCCAACTTTGATGTTGGATTATCAGTCCATGTATGTTACCAGCTAGTGGGCTAATTAGATGCTCGATGATGTATTGAGCAAAGATGTTCATGGGTTAG
>NW_025206144.1:5395-11177 GCF_004010195.1 Chiloscyllium plagiosum | reverse complement strand
GTGTGTGTGTCCCGCCCAGAAGCTCAGCCACTGTTTTATCCCTCGATCAGTGCTACAGAAACAGATTGTTATTGCGCTGCAGGCTGTGGGAGCTTGCTGTGCACACGCTGAGTTTCCATCATTACAGCAGTGACTATACTTTGGCTGTGAAGTGATGAGCAGTACTGTACAAATACAAGTCTCTTTTCCTTCAACAATTGCTTTTCCTTGCGAGTGTTAGAAGTCCACAGTGTAGCGAGAGCTGCTATCAATCACCTTGAACTGGTTTGCAAGCTGACTCCCTCTCTGATGAGACGAATGCGTTTGGCTAATAGTTGACTGGCATCATTTGTGGTATTTCCTTGAGTACTCTTTGAAATCGGCTGTGATGACGGAGTCTCCCTCCTCGATTATGTGCTTAAAAAGGGAATGTTTTCCAAGCATCGTGTGTGTGTGGCCTACCTCCACACTGTCAGGATACGACGAGTCAGCTGCTCATTCTCTTCCGAGCCTGGATCCGAGCAGAGGCTTACCAACACTCCAGGTCTTCACTGTCCTGTCAGGATTTCAAGATCGATCATTTTGGCATCCCCTTTAAGGGTAAAAGACCAATGACTCAAACACGTTGTGTATTTTGGTTCATTTTCATTTCCTAAGTTTGTTTGCCATAGAGTTATACAGCACAGAAGTAGGCCCTTCGGCCTAACTCGACAACCACGTTTCCTGAATGGAACTAGTCCCATTTGCCTGTGTTTGTCCCATCTCTTCTCAACCTGTCCTGTCTACGTACCTGTCCAAGCGTTGTTTAAATGTTGCAACAATACCCGCCTCCCCCACTTTCGCTGGCAGCTTGTTCCATACACGCGCCACCCACTGCATTAAAATGTTGCCCCTCCTGTCCCTTTTTAAAGCTTTTCCCTCTCACCTTAATCCTATGCCTCGATCAGAGTGGTGCTGGAAAAGCACAGCAGGTCAGGCAGCATCCGAGGAGCAGGAAGATCGATGTTTCGGGCAAAAGCCCTTCATTTTTGGACTCCCCTATCCTGGGGAGAAAGACTTTGGCTATTCACCTCATCTATGCCCCTCATGATTTTATCAGGTCACTCCTCAGCCTCTGACGCTCTGGGGAAAGCAGTGCCAGCCTCTCTTTATCATTCAAGCCCTCCAGGCCCGGCAACATCCTTGTAAATTTTTTTCTGTACCCTTTCTAGTTTAACAGTGTCCTTCCTATAGCAGGGTGACTGGAAGGTAAGGCCATTAACCAGATTCAGGGCAAGGTTCAATGCGATGAAACCTCCAGGAATACCTCCTAGCAATGTTGGCAAGCTGTCTCTCACTTCAGGTCTTGGGAATACCAAGGCTGACGTTCCAATGAGGTACCGTGGGAGTGCCACACTGCTGGGAGGTGTCAATGAAATGCTGACCCAAGCCTTGGACGTACAAGAGTCCTGGGCCTTGCTTCGAACAGGAGTGGGTGTGAGTGGGTTGGGAGTTGGTCACTCTCAGTTCCCCAGGGAGAAATCCCTCGATCAGCATCATCGAAGCACGTCCTCTCATCACGACGCAGTTGCTGCTTGCTCTGCACAAATCGGCTGCTGCGTTTTCTACATTACAACAGTGTTTTATAAACAAAAGTGCTGCATTGCCTGGCGAGTGCCTTGAGTCTTTCCGTTGTTAAAGGCACTATGTAAATGCAAGTCTTCATTTTCAGTCTCGAGAGGGTGTGGTGCTGGAAAAGCACAGCAGGTCAGGTAACATCCTAGGAACAGGAGAGTCGATATTTCGGACAGGAATGAAGGGCTTTTGCCCGAAACGTCTATTCCCTGCTCCTCGGATGCTGCCTGACCTGCTGTGCTTTTCCAGCACCACACCCTCTCGACTCTTTTATCTTCAGTCTGTTTGTTCAGCAGCTAGTTGGGAACGTCAATTTCAAAGGAACAGAGCCTAGGAAGGTCTTTCGAAAACCACACCAGGCACTAGTCAGACCACAGCTAGAATACTGTGAACAGTTTTAGACCCCTTATCTAAGGAGAGAGATACTGGCATTGGAGGCAGTGTAGAGAAGGTATGGAGGGATTGATAGATGAGGAAAGGTTGGCTCGGTTGGGCCTGTACTAATTGAAGTTTTGAGGAGTTGACCTTATTGAAAAAAAAAGCAAGTTATCTTTGAGGACCTGAGAGGGCAGATGTGGAGAGATGGTTTGACCTTGTGGGAAGGTCGAGGGCCAGAGGGCAAATTCTCAGAACAAGGGGCAGCACGTTGAAGACGGAGGTGAGGAGGAATTTCTTCTATCAGATGGTAGTGGATTTGTGGAGTCCTTTACTGTCGAGGGCTGTGACATTAAGGACATTCAAGGCGGAGGTAGATGGAGTTTTAATCAGAAATGGAATCGAGGGTTACGGAGGAAAAGGCAGGAGAGCGGGGGTTATCAAATCAAAGGTGATCTCGTCGGATGGTGGAGCAGAGTCGATGGGCTGAACGGTCTATTTCTGCTCCTGTGCAGGTAAAGAGATGTTAAGGCACACGATCCATCAATAAGGAGTGTTCTAAATGAGGACACAAAAGCAGGAGAGGTTCATGGAGGGAATTCCAGAGTTTAATGCCCAAGCAGCTGAAAGGAGAAATGATGGAAATCGGGGAAGGCTCGAGAGGCTGGAATTGGATTCCAAACAGGGATTGCTGGAGGGCAGGAATGAACATTTTCACTTGTTGGAAGGGGAGCCCTTCCGTGATGGCACCTACACAACTGTCTGGTTCAGTGTTATCTTTGATCTAGCGGTGTTCCGCAAGGATCTGTTTTGGGACCATTGCTGTTTGTCATTTTTATAAATGACCTGGAAGAGGGGTTAGAAGGTTGGGTGAGAAAGTTTGCGGATGATACGAAAGTCGGAGAAGTTGTTGACAGTGAGGAAGGATGTGGCAGGTTACAGCAGGATATAGAAAAGCTGCAGAGCTGGGCAGAAAGGTGGCAAATGGAATTCAATGTAGCTAAGTGGGAGGAATAACAAAAAGATGGGGTACTGGGCTAATGGTCGGATACTTGGTAGTGTGGATGAGCAGAGGGATCTTGGTGTCCATGTACACAGATCTCTGAAAGTTGCCACCCAGGTAAATAGTGCAGTGAAGAAGGCATATGGCGTACTGGCTTTTATTGGTAGAGGAATTGAGTTCCGGACTCCTGAGGTCATGATGCAGTTGTATAAGACTCTGGTACGGCCGCATCTGGAATATTATGTGCAGTTTTGGTCGCCATACTATAGGAAGGAGGTGGAGGCACTGGAACGGGTGCAGAGGAGGTTTACCAGGATGTTGCCTGGTATGGAAGAAAGATCGTATGAGGAAAGACTGAGACACCTGGGGCTGTTTTCATTAGAGAAAAGAAGGTTTAAGGGTGACTTGATTGAGGTGTACAAGATGATTAGGGGGTTAGATAGGGACGACAGTATGAACCTTTTCCCGCGTATTGAGTCGGGTATTACAAGGGGGCATAGCTTTAAATTAAGGAGGGGTAGATATTTAGTGGTGCTGGAAGAGCACAGCAGTTCAGGCAGCATCCAAGGAGCTTCGAAATCGATGTTTCGGGCAAAAGCCTCCTGCTCTTCCAGGACCACTAATCCAGAATCTGGTTTCCAGCATCTGCAGTCATTGTTTTTACCTCGTTGAAATGCCCATCAGCCATGATTGAATAGCGGAGTGGACTCGATGGGCCGAATGGCCTTACTTCCACTCCTATGTCTTATGGACCCCCACAGACCCGACCACCACCATTCCTTCCAGGTGAGTGTGGGATGGAGGGCCCTCTCTGCTAACTCTGAGCGGTGAGGGTAAGGCTGAAAGTTGGGCACAACGAATACTCACTAAACAGAAATAAAAGCAACAAAGTCTCGTGGATATTGGAAAGCTGAAAGAGCGACAGAACCTGCTGGATCAAGGACGCAGTCATTTCTGAAGAAGACTCGCTGGATCTAACACATCAGGTCTGCTTTCTCTCCACAGATGCTGCCAGACCTGCTGAGTTTTTTCCAAACTAACTGTTTTTGTTTCTGATTTCCAGCATCAACAATTCTTTCATTCTCTTTAATATCAAGTCTCCATGGTCTTATCAGACGACTCTGTCATTCCAGAGACTGGTTTGACCTGCCTTAGGTGAGGGGTGGGGTTAAAACGGACAGTTCTTCATGGTAGCCTCAGCCGGTGTGGGGAATTGAACCCACGCTGTTGGTGGCACTCTGCATCACAAACTGGACATCCAGCCAACTGAGTTAAAAGGATGCCCATCGAGCTACAGAGAGCGCAAGGAGGCCAAGATGTTTGCATTTAGATAGTGCCTTTCAGGACCTCAGGATGTCACTTTCCATCCCACCTTTTCATGATCTGAGCGCGTCGGCAGTGTAGGAAGTGTTGGGTAGCACGGTGGCTCAGTGGTTAGCACTGCTGCCTGTCAGCATCAGGGACCCGGGTTCAATCCCAGCCTCGGGTGGCTGTCTGTGTGGAGTTTGCACATTCTCCCCGGGTCTGCGTGGGTTTCCTCCCACAGTCCAAAGATGCGCAGGTTAGATGAATTGGCCGTGCTACATTGTCCGTGGTGTACAGGGATGTGCAGGTCAGGGTGGATTGGCCATGGGGAATGCAAAGGGTTGGGTCTGAGTGGGATGCTCTTCGGAGGGTCAGTATGGGCTGAATGGTCTGCTTCCACACGGTAGAGATTCTGTAAAAACATCATTTATGCACAGCAAGCTCCCAGTGTAATAAAGAGCAGATCAATAGTTTTGGTTGAGGGACTAAGTCACTAGGGAGCGGTCCCTTCCTCTCCTGCCAGGAGTGACCGGGGATCTTATATATCCACAGGACCTCAGTCTCACAGACAGCCAGTGCCTCTGAGAGTGGGCCTGTCCCTCAGCGCTGCATTACAGTGTCTCACCCTTTGTCAGAACCAAGGACAGCCTCAGCTTGAGCACCCCCAGAAATTTGAGTCGCTCAGCATTATTTCTTGTAACATTTTGAATCCCTTCGGGACTTGCTGAGCTGTGGCAGGGGGGCACCCAGTGTGGAGCTGCTGCAGATGATCTGCAGCGTGGCAGGCTGGGTACAGAGGGTGGCGCGGCCGATAGTTCACAGCACGAAGGAAGACTGATACTATTTATCTTCTTTCCAGTTGGGAGCCGAGTGATCCACCTGCAACATGACCACTGCCTCAGCCCGGAGTGCACCGAGGCCGGTAAGGTGAACACCCCATTGCTCTCGGCAAGTTGCCTTGTTCCAGTTTGTGCCGAGAACCTTTGCTTCCTGAACGATGGAGTCTGGGCTATTGAATCTGGAAAGGCTCGGGTTGATTCTGCTGTTGGTCAGGAATCTATCAGTTTCCAGACTCAGTCGGAATGTGAATTAATCGGATGAAGGGACAGACTTGAGGGGCTGAATGGTCTTTTCCACCTCCTGATTCATATCTTCTCAGGACTTGGGTGTCATTGGAAGACCGCTATATATTGCTAATCCCCACTGTCTGTCTGGTATCGACCCCCAAACTGATCCTCTCCCTCCCCCAATAGTCCTGCATCAAGCCCAAACTCATTGCACCCCTCCTTGCTGTCCCAATGCACCTGTAACAATCCCAAACCTAATGCCATTGTCCAGCTCCCGCTCCCCGAAGCCCCCTGTATCAACCACATACTAATGCCACAGCCTCAACCTTTCCTACAGGCCTCTATTAATGTTGTGGTTCTGTTCGCCGAGCTGGAAGTTTTTGTTGCAAACGTTTCGTCCCCTGGCTAGGCGACATCATCAGTGCTTGGGAGCCTCCTG
>NW_025206144.1:2369-5381 GCF_004010195.1 Chiloscyllium plagiosum | reverse complement strand
GATAGTAGTGTTGACCCAGTCGAATTCATGTTGCTTGTTGTCTGCGTGTGTGGCTACTAAGGATAGCTGGTCGTGTCGTTTCGTGGCTAGTTGATGTTTTTGTATGCGGATTGTTAGCTGTCTTTCTGTTTGTCCTAGATAGTGTTTTGTGCAGTCCTTGCATGGGATTTTGTACACGACATTAGTTTTGCTCATGTTGGCTATCGGGTCCTTCGTTCTGGTGAGTTGTTGTCTGAGCGTGGCTGTTGGTTTGTGTGCCTTTATGAGTCCTAGGGGTCATCCCATTGTTCCCCTCTCTCCCGTATCCCTGTAAACTAATCTCATTGTCCCACTCTCTCCCTGTATACCTGTAAACTAATCCCATTGTTTCACCCTCTCCCAGTATCCCTGTAAAATAATCCCACTGTTCAACTGTCTCCCCGTATCCCTGTAAACTAATCCCATTGTCCCACTCTCTCCCCGTAACCCTATAAACTAATCCCATTGTAGCACTCTCTCCATGTATCCCTGTAAACTAATCCAATTGTCCCATTGTCTCCCTCTATCCCTGTAAACTAATCCCATCATTCCACTCTCTCCCCATATCCCCGTAAACTAATCCCACTATTCCACTGTCTCCCCGTATTCGTGTAAATTAATCCCATTGTTCCCCTCTCTCCCCGTATCCCTGTAAACTAATCCCATTGTTCCACAGTCTCTCCGTATCCCTGTAAACTAATCCCATTGTTCCACTGTCTCCCCATATCCCTGTAAACTAGTCCCATTGTTCCACAGTTTCCCCGTATCCCTGTAAACTAGTCCCATTGTTCCACAGTCTCCCCGTATCCCTGTAAACTAATCATATTGTTCCACTGTCTCCCTGTGTCCCTATAAACTAATCCTAGTATTCCACTCACTCCTCGTATTCCTGTAAACTAAACCCTTTGTTGCACTGTCTCTCTGTATCCGTGTAAACTAATCCCATTGTTCCACTCTCTCCGAGTATCCCTGCAAAATAATCCCATTGTCCCAGTATCTCGCCAAATCCCTGTAAACAAATCCCATCGTTCCACTGTCTCCCCATATCCCTATAAAATAATCCCATTGTCCCACTGCCTCCCTGTATCATGTAAACTAATCCCATTGTTGCACTCCCTTCCCGTATCCCTGTAAACTAATCCCATTGTTCCTCCCTCTCCCCGTATCTCCGTAAATTAATCCCACAGCCACCACTCTCTGGGTGAAGATGTTTCTCTTCATCTCTGTCCTAAATGGTCTCTCCCGTATTTTTAAGCTGTGTCCTTTGGTTCGGGACTCACCCATCAGCGGAAACATGTTTCCTGCCTCCAGAGTGTCTGTTTTAAAAAATTCTCAAGGTCAAGGACCAGGCTCGCAGGAAAGTAGTCTGACACAGAACAAACAGCCAAGAGGCGAGTCTGCTAGAATATAAGTGTTTTATTCCCCGCAGCGTCGCCACAACCAGGTCTCGTACTTACAACGGGTCTGGTTTATACTCACTCTACGTGTTACCGGAACTGGGAGCCGTCAGTTCTCGTAGAGCGGTTGCCAACAACCCACGCTCGGCGGTTAAACGTAACCCCGGAGCAGACTCTACCGAACTGGAGACTTTTCCAGCTGATATACCCTTTTCCAGATATAAACATTCATGTGAACAGCAGAGCAAGGCTAAAAAACACATTCCATTCTGGTTACATACAGATAAGAAGATTCACACGGGACTAAGCAACACCTCCATTCCGGTTAGATTCACACATGTATTGGGACATAATTTTTAACCGTTTCACCACATTCCACTGCTTGGCCCAATACATGTGTTACATTATGATTCACACATGTATTGGGACATAATTTTTAACCGTTTCACCACATTCCACTGCTTGGCCCAATACATGTGTTACATTATGATTCACACATGTATTGGGACATAATTTTTAACCGTTTCACCACATTCCACTGCTTGGCCCAATACATGTGTTACATTATGCTTAATTCAGTTCAATTCGTTTCAGTTAATTTCAGTTCAGTCAATTCAGTGTAGTTCAATTCAGCTCAGTTCAGGTCTGTTCAGTACAATTCAATTGTGTTCAATTCAGTTCCGTCACTTCAGTTCCACTCAGTTCAGTTCAGTTCAATCCCATTCAATTCTGTTAACTCCGCTTCAGCTTTTTGGACATGCCCACATCCTCCGCTGTACCCCAGGCAAGGGGTTCTTCATCAGGACTGGGATCCTCTCTCAAACAAACTGCCACGTACATGCCCACATCCATGCCATCCCGGGACGGTCGGGACCTCCACAGTTTGTTCTTCTGGTTTCTTAGTCTTTTTCCAAAACATTGTTCTGTATCAAAATCTCTCCTCAATTGCGATTGACCCTGCTCGCAGCGCCAAATGTTTTAAAAAATTCTCAAGGTCAGGTTCGTAGGAGAGTAGTCTGACACAGAACAAACGACCAAGAGGCGAGTCTGCTAGAATATAAGTGTTTTATTCCCCGCAGCGTCGCCACAACGGGTCTGGCTTATACTCACTCTACATGTTACCAAAACTGGGAGCCGTCAGTTCTCGTAGAGCGGTTGCCAACAACCCACGCACGGCGGTTAAACGTAACCCCGGAGCAGACTCACCGAACTGGAGACTTTTCCAGCTGATATACTCTTTTCCAGATATAAACATTCATGTGAACAGCAGAGCAAGGCTAAAAAACACATTCCATTCTGGTTACATACAGATAAGAAGATTCACACGGGAAGGTGTATAACAAGATTCACACGGGACTAAGCGACACCTTCCATTTTCGGTTAGATCCACACATGTCTTGGGACACAATTTTAACCCTTTCACCACAAGCTGTCATGTGGGATGCAAGGGTTCATTTTCCGCTGGAGCGGCCCTGTCTGTTTCAGGGTTTCAAGGTTTGTGTAAAGATTTGTAGTTCCAGTGAAGTTTGCAGATGGTGTGTGGATGTTCAAAGACGTGTTGGGAAGTTGGTTTGCAGCAGTTTCCTGCCCTTTCTCG
>NW_025206144.1:0-1734 GCF_004010195.1 Chiloscyllium plagiosum | reverse complement strand
CCGTATCCCTGTAAACTAATCCCATTGTCCCACTGTCTCCCTGTATCCCTGTAAACAAATCCCATTGTTTCACTCTCTCCCCGTATCCCTGTAATCTAATCCCATTGTTCCACAGTCTCCCTGTATCCTTGTAAACTAATCCCATTGTTCCACTGTCTCCCTGTATCCCTATAAATTAATCCTAGTATTCCACTCACTCCTCGTATCCCTGTAAACTAAACCCTTTGTTGCACGGTCTCTCTGTATCCGTGTAAACTAATCCCATTGTTCCACTCTCTCCCCATATCTGTGTAAACTAATCCCATTGTTCCACTGTCTCCCTGTATCCATGTAAACTAATCCCATTGTCCCACTCTCTCCGCGTGTCCGTGTGAAATAATCCTATTGTCCCACTCTCTCCCCGTATCCCTGTAGACTAATCCCATTGTCACAATCTCTCCCTGTATCCCCGTAATCTAATCCTATTGTCCCACTCTCTCCCTGTATCCGTGTAAACTAATCCCATTGTTCCACTCTCTCCCCGTATCCCTGTAAACTAATCCCATTGTCCCACTGTCTCCCTGTATCCATGTAAACTAATCCCATTGTCCCACTCTCTCCCCGTGTCCGTGTGAAATAATCCTATTGTCCCACTCTCTCCCCGCGTCCCTGTGAACTAATCCCATTTTTCCTCTCTCTCCCTGTATCCCCGTAATCTAATCCCATTGTTCCACTCTTTACCCGTAGCTCCGCAAAATACACCCATTGTCCCACTGTCTCCCTGTATGGCCGTAGACAAATCCCATCGTTCCACTGTCTCCGCGTATCCCTGTAAACTAGTCCCATTGTTCCACTCTCTCCCTGTATCCCTGTAAACGAATCCCATTGACCCCTGTTCCCGGTATCCCTGTAAACTAATCCCATTGACCCACACTCTCCCCGTATACCCGTAAATTAATCCCGTTGTTCTATTCTCTCTCCGTATCCCTGTAAAATAATCCCATTGTCCCACTCTCTCCCAGTATCCCTGTAAACTAATCCCATTGTTCCATTCTCTCCCCGTATCCCTGTAAAATAATCCCATTGTCCCACTATCTCCCCGTATCGCAGTAAACTAATCCCATTGTCCCACTATCTCCCAGTATCCCTGTAAACTAATCCCATTGTTTCACTGTCTCCCCGTATCCCTGTTATCTAATCCAATTGTTCCACTGTCTCCCTGTATCCCTGTAAATTAGTCCCATTGTCCCACCCTCTCCCCGTATCCCCGTAACGTAATCCCATTGTTCCACTGTCTCCCTGTATCCCTGTAAACTAATCTCATAAACTAATCCCATTGTTCCACTCTCTTCCTGTAACCCTGTAAACTAATCCCATTGTTCCACTGTCTCCCGCGTCCCTGTGAACTAATCCCATTGTTCCTCTCTCTCCCTGTATCCCTGTAAACTAATCCCATTTTACGACTGTCTCCCCGTATCCCTGTAAACTAATCCCATTGTTCCACTGTCTCCGGCGTCCCTGTAAACTAATCCTATTGTTCCTCTCACTCCCTGTATCCCTGTAAACTAATCCCATTTTACGACTGTCTCCCCATATCCCTGTAAAATAATCCCATCATTCCCCTCTCTTCCCGTATCCCTGTAAACTAATCCCATTGTCCCACTGTCTCCCCATATCGCAGTAAACTAATCCCATTGTTCCTCACTCTCCCTGTATCCTGCTAAACTAATCCCATCATTCCCCTCTCTTCCCGTA
>NW_025206143.1:7868-11176 GCF_004010195.1 Chiloscyllium plagiosum | reverse complement strand
GTTTCCACAGCGACGATATTGTCTCCATAGTAATAGGTACAGTTTACACAGCGACATGTATTGTCTCCATAGTAACTGGTACAGTTTCCACAGCGACGATATTGTCTCCATAGTAATAGGTACAGTTTCCACAGCAACGATATTGTCTCCATAGTAACAGGTACAGTTTCCACAGCGACGATATTGTCTCCATAGTAACAGGTACAGTCTCCTCAGCGACGGTATTGTCTCCATAGTAATAGGTACAGTTTCCACAGCGACATGTATTGTCTCCATAGTAACTGGTACAGTTTCCACAGCGATGGTATTGTCTCCATAGTAACAGGTACCGTTTCCACAGCGACATGTATTGTCTCCATAGTAACAGGTACAGTTTCCACAGCGACATGTATTGTCTCCATAGTAACTGGTACAGTTTCCACAGCGACTGTATTGTCTCCATAGTAACAGGTACCGTTTCCACAGCGACATGTATTGTCTCCATAGTAATAGGTACAGTTTCCACAGCGACGGTATTGTCTCCATAGTAACAGGTACAGTTTCCACAGCGACGGTATTGTCTCCATAGTAACAGGTACCGTTTCCACAGCGATACATATTGCCTCCATAGTAACTGGTACAGTTTCCACAGCGACGATATTGTCTCCATAGTAACAGGTACCGTTTCCACAGCGACGATATTGTCTCCATAGTAACAGGTACCGTTTCCACAACGACATGTATTGTCTCCATAGTAACTGGTACAGTTTCCACAACGACATGTATTGTCTCCATAGTAACAGGTACAGTTTCCACAGCGACGGTATTGCCTCCATAGTAACTGGTACAGTTTCCACAACGACATGTATTGTCTCCATAGTAACTGGTACAGTTTCCACAGCGACGGTATTGTCTCCATAGTAACTGATACAGTTTCCACAGCGACGGTATTGTCTCCATAGTAACTGGTACAGTTTCCACAGCGACACGTATTCCATAGTAACTGGTACAGTTTCCACAGCGACACGTATTGCCTCCATAGTAACAGGTACAGTTTCCACAACGACATGTATTGTCTCCATAGTAACTGGTACAGTTTCCACAGCGACGGTATTGTCTCCATAGTAACTGATACAGTTTCCACAGCAACGGTATTGTCTCCATAGTAACTGGCACCGTTTCTGCAGCCACCTCCGGCAGTGTTTTTATGTCAGTAACTAATTTAGGAATAGTCCCATCAGTCCCTTTACCTCACTACTCCATTCCGGCTCTCTGGCTGCCCCGACCCACCTACCCCCTTCCACTCCCTCATACCCCCCGTCCCATCCCTTCGTACCCTCCTCCGCCCACTCCCGCATAATCCCCCTCCGCCCACTCCCTCGTACCCCCCTCCGCCCACTCCCTCGTACCCCCCTCCGCCCACTCCCTTGTGCCCACTCTTTCTAGTCTCTGTCCACAGGTGGCACAGTGGTTAGCACTGCTGCCTCACAGCACCAGGGTCCCGGGTTCGATACCAATCTCAGGCGACTGTCTGTGTAGAGTTCGCACATTCTCCCCGAATCTGCGTGGGTTTCCTCCGGGTGCTCCAGTTTCCTCCCACAGTCCAAAGCTGTGCAGGTCAGGGTGGGTTGACCATGGGGAATGTAGGGTTGCAGGGATAGAGTAGAGGGCGGTCAGGGTGGGATGCTGTTTGGGGGGTGGGTGTGAACTGAGTGGGCTGATGCTGTTTGGGGGGTGGGTGTGAACTGAGTGGGCTGAATGGCGTGCTTCCACACTGTAGAGATTCCCTGATTGTGTGGACCCTCTCTGGACTGTCTCCAGTGTGTATACAGCACTGGGGACTTTGTACATCTGTATCAGTCTGGTTAAATGTGAACAATGTGTGAGAGCTTACAGTCTGACCTGGAATGTGGTTCTGTTCTCCCGTCTGTGTGTCCTTCCAAACCCTCTGTTCTTACTGACTGACTTTCTCTGTTTTTGCTTTTTAATCTGCACACAGAGGAGCAGTATGGAGGTACAGTATTGTGTCTTCATCACACCTTCCCCCAGCCTCCCAGTCTCTCTCCTCATCTCTCCTTCAGCACCCTCTCCCCACAACCCCACAAAACACTGGCACTGCCTCACTGTCCCGTGAATTGCAGGCTCTGAATATTTCCTTTTCACTGTCAGAATCTGAAGCTCCTGTCATTTCTTACCCGATGAACCAGACTATTGGCTGATATTTACCTGGAGGCCAGCCTCCTGATCTCCTGTACCTGCTTGGCAACAAACCTCACATTGAAAAGACAAGCCAGCCTTCCCACTCTCCCAACCTGGCATTCGGTACTGCTCCCTCACTATTCGATGGTCTGCTTCTGCTCCATCCCTACTCCCCCCCCCCTCGCTCTGCCCATTGTCCTCCCCCGCATCCCCCTCCCCCGTGGCTTGTGGATAGTTATAGTTATCTCAGGACACGGCCAGGTTGGGGAAGTGGCAGGTGGAGTTTAATCTGGAAGTGTGTTAGGTGATGCATTTCAGGAGGTCAAGTGCAAAAGGGAAGTGTCGAGTAAATGGTTGGAGCCTGAGGAGCATCGATATACAGAGGGCTGTTGAGGTGCAAACCCATAGCTCCCTGAACGTGGCATCATCAGTGGGTCAGGTGGTAAGGAAAGCGTCCGAGGCTGAGGGGGTGAATTGATAAGAGTGTATAAAATACTGAGAGAGATGGGTCAGGTGATAGCTAGTGTCTTTCTCCCAGAGTGGAAATGACCAGTATCAGGGGGCATAGGGTTAAGGTGAGAGGGAGGAGGGCAGTTTAAAGTAGATACACAGCTGGAAGTAAGTGCCTGGAATGCACAGCCAGGACAGGTGGTAGAAGCAGATGTTTAAGAGACGTTCAGACTGGGAATACAGGGGTACTGATCATGCAGGTCTTTGGACTCCTCCATCGCCAGACCACAACAACACGACGGTTGGAGGAAGAACGCCTCATCTTCCGCCTAGGGACCCTCCAACCACAAGGGATGAACTCGGATTTCACCAGTTTCCTCATTTCCCCTCCCCCCACCTTGTCTCAGTCAAATCCCTCGAACTCAGCACCGCCTTCCTAACCTGAGATCTTCTCCCTGACCTCTCCGCCCCCACCCCAGTCTGACCTATCACCCTCACCTTGACCTCTTTCCACCTATCACATTTCCGACGCCCCTCCCCCAAGTCCCTCCTCCCTACCTTTTATCTTAGCCTGCTGGACAAACCTTCCTCATTCCTGAAGAAGGGCTTATGCCCGAAACGTCGATTCTCCTGTTCCCTGGATGCTGCCTGACCTGCTGCGCTTTTCCAGCAACACATTT
>NW_025206143.1:0-7145 GCF_004010195.1 Chiloscyllium plagiosum | reverse complement strand
TACACCTCCAATTTTGATGTCATCTGCAAACTTACTAACTGTACCTCTAATGCTCGCATCCAAATCATTTATGTAAATGACAAAAAGTAGAGGCCCCAGCACCGATCCTTGTGGCACTCCACTGGTCACAGGCCTCCAGTCTGAAAAACAACCCTCCACCACCACCCTCTGTCTTCTACCTTTGAGCCAGTTCTGTATCCAAATGGATAGTTCTTCCTGTGTTACATGAGATCTAACCTTGCTAATCAATCTCCCATGGGGAACATTGTCGAACGCCTTACTGAAGTCCATATAGATCACATCGACTGCTCTGCCCTCATCAATCTTCTTTGTTACTTCTTCAAAAAACTCAATCAAGTTTGTGAGACATGATTTCCCACGCTCAAAGCCCATAAGACAGTCTGCCATCCTCAGTATCCAATTCATGGACCTCTGCTCCACCCTCCGTCAAGTGAGTATGGCATTTCCTAAGTAGGGAGACCGAACTGCACACAATACTCCAGGTGTGTTCTTAGCAAGTCCCGGTGAACTCAGTTCCTCTTGCAATGAAGACTAAAAGGCCATTTTCCTTCTTTATTGAGCATCTGCCTGCCTGCTTTCATTAGCTGGTGTATCTCCACAATTCCCAGTATAAGACTGTTTAAACCGTACTCTGCCTGTTTTTCACATTGTGTTTATGTGCGCACCATATGGTACTGTATCAAGCCATGTTGCAAAGTGTGGTGCTGGAAAAGCGCAGCCAGTCAGCCAGCATCCTGACCTCCAGCATCTGCAGTACTCACGTTTTCTCCTGCATCTACCATGTGTGCGGCCACACACTCCACTTGTCAAAATCACCTTGACGTTTCCTTGCAAGCCACCCAGTCGTGTGGCGTTCCCTCCAGTGTGCCTACTCCAAGGTGTGTAACCTTTTCAAAATCCTGCAGCTTTCTTCTCTGCCCGTGTGCACCACGGCATTTGTGGATGACATCACACTAAAACCTACGTTTTGGGTCTAAACTCCTTCTCCAGGTCGTTAGTATCAACACTGAGTTTTCCTTGTGGGATGTGGATGTTGCTGGCTGGACCAGCCTTTATTGCCTGTCCCTCGTTGTCATAGAGTCATAGTGTCCTCGAGATGTACAGCATGGAAACAGACCCTTCGGTCCAACCTGTCCATGCCGACCAGCTATCCCAACCCAATCTAGTCCCACCTGCCAGCACCCGGCCCATATCCCTCCAAACCCTTCCTATTCATATACCCGTCCAAATGCCTCTTAAATGTTGCAATTGTACCAGCCTCCACCACATCCTCTGGCAGCTCATTCCATACATGTACCACCCTCTGTGTGAAAAAGTTGCCCTTTAGGTCTCTTTTATATCTTTTCCCTCTCACCCTAAACCTATGCCCTCTAGTTCTGGATTCCCCCACCCCAGGGAAAAGACTTTGTCTATTTATTCTATCCATGCCCCTCATGATTTTATAAACCTCTATAAGGTCATCCCTCAGCCTCCGATGCTTCAGGGAAAACAGCCCTAGCCTGTTCAGCCTCTCCCTGTAGCTCAGATCCTCCAACCTTGGCAACATCCTTGTAAATCTTTTCTGGACCCTTTCAAGTTTCACAACATCTTTCTGATAGGAAGGAGACCAGAATTGCACGCAATCTTCCAACAGTGGCCTAACCAATGTCCTGTACAGCTGCAACATGACCTCCCAACTCCTGTACTCAATACTCTGACCAATAAAGGAAAGCATACCAACCACCTTCTTCACTATCCTATCTACCTGCGACTCCACTTTCAAGGAGCTATGAACCTGCACTCCAAAGTCTCTTTGTTCAGCAACACTCCCTTGGACCTTACCATTAAGTGTATAAGTCCTGCTAAGATTTGGTTTTCCAAAATACAGCACCTCGCATTTATCTGAATTAAACTCCATCTGCCACTTCTCAGCCCATTGGCCCATCTGGTCCAGGTCCTGAAGTAGTTCTTCGTTGTATGACAGACAATGTCTGGTTATGAGCCACAGACTGTTGTTAAGTGGGTCATCTTCCCAATATCTTGACCAGCTCCTAACCCAAACAGTTTAGTCATTCTGAGAGGAGAGGCTGCCTTTTAATTCTGTTTTCTTGTGAAGGCCCTTTCAGTGACAGTTTGTAACATGGTGGATTTCAAACATGCATGAAGCTTTGATTGCCTCGTTGACCTGACTTCTGAGAAGTTTCTGGAAGGTTCCTACTCACTCCTGTCATATCATTATAGCAGCCATCTTTATTGTACTTTCGAATGCTGTGTATTAGCCCTCAGTGTGTGTGTGTGTCCGATGTAGTTTCACAGTTGTCTGATCAATGCTTGTGTTTTTGTACAGGGACAGGCACAGTCCAGGCAGGTGGCCCCATTCCCGTTCAGATCAAGGATTCACCTTTACTCCTGCAGCACATCGAAGCTCTCCGACTGTCTGTCAAGCAGCTGAAGAACGAGAACAACCAGTTAAAGGTGTTGGGCGTGTTGGGGAGCACTGGGATGGAGACTGTTTTATGTTCATGGGTTTTGATCATGATTGGCATGTTCCCATAGAATGGAGGGCAGCTAATGTTTCTGATTTCCAGCACCCATTGTTGTTTTGGGTGTTTTTTGTTGCTTTGTGTTTTACTAAAGCGATTCCTGGAATGGTGGAAATGATGTTTGAGGAGAGATTGAGTTGGTTCAGATTGTACTCAGTGGAGTGTAGAAGAATGGGGGGAGTGGGGGGAGCAGAATCTCATAGAAACCTGTGAAATTCAAACAGAATGCAGGAAGGATGTTCCTGATATTGGGGGAGTCCAGAACCGGGAGTCCGAGTTTCAGGATAAGGGGATTGAGATGAGAAATTTCTTCACCCAGAGAGTGGTGAGTCTGTGGATGAGGCCAAAGTACTCTGCTTCCAGCGAAAAGGTAGATATCGCTCATCTGGCCAAGGGGAACATGGGATACGGCGGGTCAGGTGGCCTACCCCTATCCTTTTTGTTTCTCTGTCTCAAATGCAACAAGATCTGGTCAGTATCTCGACTTGGGCTGACAAGTGACATTCCACCACATCACTGCCAGGCTGTGAGCATCACCATTACAAGACACTCTAACCACCGCCCCTTGGCGTTACCACCACTGAATCACCCACTATCAACATCCGGGGGGTTACCACTGACCAGAAATTCACCCCATAAACACAGTGGCTACAAGAGCAGGTCAGAGACTAGGAATACTGCAGCGAGTAACTCCCCAAAGCCTGTCCTCCATCTACAAGGCTCACGTCAGGAGGGTGAGGGAACACTGCCCACTTGCCCTGGATGGGTCCAGCTTCAACAACACTCAAGAAACTTGACACCACCCAGGGACAAAGCAGCTGCTGGTTTGCACCACATCCACAAACATCCCCTCCCTCCCCCACCGACGCTCAGTCGCAGCAGTGTGTACCATCTACAAGATGCACTGCAGAAATTCATCAAAGATCCTCAGGCAGCACCTTCCAGACCCATGACCACTTCCATCTAGAAGGATAAGGGCAGCAGATACATGGGAACACCACCACCTGCAAGTTCCCCACTGAGCCCTGTCCCGTCCTGACTTGGAAATATATCGCGGTCCCTTCAACGTCACTGGGTCAGAATCCTGGAATTCCCTCCCTGCTGACATTATAGGATTAGCTGCAACACCTGGGCTGCAGTAGTTCACCCTGTTTTTCCTAATCAGAGATGTTACTACAACCTCTGGAGCAGCTGGGATTAGAACATGGGTCTCCAGGTCCTGGGGTAGAGCAGCTGGCAGCTCACCAGCACTTTATCAAGTTGGAGATCATGAGGACTGCAGATGCTGGAAAGTTGAGAAATTGCAGAGCTGGGAAAAGCCCAGTGGAACAGGAGAAAGGGTCCAATCTAAAACATCAACTCTCCTGTTTCTCTGACCCTGCTGCAGCACTTCCTCAAGGACAGCTGCATTAAACCAAGTTACTGAGCCTACACCTGGAATATAGTGTACCGGTGGCAAGCATTGGCTTTCCTGTTCTTATAGCTGGGTTGTTAACTCAGAGAGCCAGGGAAGGTTCTGGGGACCTGGGCTCCAATCCCACGAAAGCAGATGGGGGAATTTGAATTCAATACAAATCTAGATTGAGGGTCTAATGATGATCACGAAACCATTGTCAATTGTTGGCTCACTAATGTCCTTTAGGGAGGGGAACTGTCATCCTTACCTGGTCTGGCCAACATGTGACTCCAGACCCACGGCAATGAGGTTGACTCTTGATTATTTGGATTTATGATGACTTGAAAAACCATATTTTGATTACAGATAGCGAGCACGGCTTTCTGAGGGGCTGGTCATGCCTCACAAACCTTATTGAATTCTTTGAGATTGATGAAGGTAGAGCAATGGATGTGGTGTACGTGGATATTAGCAAGGCATTTGATAAGGTTCCCCATGGGAGGCTCATTTAGAAAAGGAAGGGGGTATGGGATACAGGGAAATCTGTCTGTCTGGATACAGTATTGGCTGGCCCAGAGAAAACAGAGGGAAAGTATTCAGCCTGGAGCTCGGTGACCAGTGGGGTTCCACAGGGATGGGTTCTGGGACCTCTGTGCTTTGTGATCTTTATAAATGACTCTGATGAGGAAGTGGGAGGGTGGGTTAGTGAGTTTGCCAATGACACGAAGGTGGGTGGAGTTGTGGATAGTGTGGAGGGCTGTTGTAGGCTGCACCGGGACATTGACAGGATGCAGAGCTGGGACTTCAACCTGGAAAAGTGTGAAGTGATTCACTTTGGAAGGTTGAGTTTGAAATATTGTGTCCAGTTCTGGTTACCTCATTATAGGAAGGATCTGGAAGGTTTAGAGAGGGTGCAGAGGAGATTTCCCAGGATGCTGCCTGGACTGGAGGGTGTGTCTTATGAAGAAAGGTTGAGGGAGCTAGGGGTTTCTCATTGGAGCTAAGAAGGATGAGAGGTGACTTGATAGAGGTGTACAAGATGGTGAGAGGCATAGACAGAGTGGATAGACAGAGACTTTTTCCCAGGATGGAAATGGTTATCAAGAGGGGGTATAATTTTAATGTGATTGGAGGAAGGTTTAGGGGAGATGTCAGAGGGAGGTTCTCTACACAGAGAGTGGGGGGTGTATGGAATGTACTGCTAGTGGTGGGAGTAGAGTCAGAGACATTAGGGACATTTAAGCGACTCTTGGATAGGCACATAGGCGATAGTAAAATATAGGGTATGGAGGTTAGTCTGATCTTAGAGTAGGATGAAAGGTCAGAACAACATTGAGGGCCGAAGGGCCTGTACTATGTTCTTAACTGCCCTTTGGGCAATTCATGCTGATCTAGTCAGTGACGCCCTCATCCCGAGAGTGGAGAGAGAAAGGTTTGGTTTCCTTACCTGAGGAAGGGTGTGTTTCTCTGTGGCTTCCCACATGGATTCCAGACAGACAGACAGAAGGTCAGTTAGTATGGTATTCACTGGCCTTATTAAAGAGTGAAGAGGATCTCAGAGAAACTTAGAACATTCTAACAGAACTATTCAGAACAGATGCAGGAAGGATGTTCCCAATGATAGAACCAGGGATTACACTCCAAGGATAAGGGTAGGCCTTTAGACATTTCTGTGCAGCCTCAGGGCAAACCTTTCAAGAAAGATCTCTCTCTCTCTCTATTCCCCCACCGGTGTGTGTTCTCTCAATGCCTCTCCTTCCCCCACTCACGTGACCCCTCTCTCTGTCCCTCTGTAACTGTTCTCTCCCCACCCCCTCCACATCTCCTTCCCACTCTCTCAGTCCATCTATCTCTTTGCTCTCGCGATGTCTCTGTCTCTGTCTGGTTGTCTTCATGCCATCACATGTACTCTGTCTCTTGCCCCTTCCCTCCCGGGGGCACAGGCTGCCCAGATGCGAGCAGATTTGGCAGCACTGCCACCGATCCATGTTGCCAAGCTGTCATTGACGTCACACCCTCAGGAGGAGGATGCTGCAGTTGGAGCCCTGACTAGGAAGACCAACCAGTTACTGGAGAAGCTGCAGCAAATCAGCGCCCAGGTCAAAGTGGTCGATATCTCGCATCGAGGCCCAGGTGAGATTACAATCCTGAGAACTGAGCTCACACTTTCAGAGGGTCAGTGCTGAGGGAGTGCCTCACTGTCGGAGGATCAGTGCTGAGGGAGTGGGCACTGTCGGATGGTCAATGCTGAGGGAGTGCCTCACTGTCGGAGGATCAGTGCTGAGGGAGTGCCTCACTGTCTGAGGGTCAGTGCTGAGGGAGTGCCTCACTGTCTGAGGGTCAGTGCTGAGGGAGTGCCACACTGTCGGAGGGTCAGTGCTGAGGGAGTGCCGCACTGTCGGAGGGTCAGTGCTGAGGGAGTACCCCACTGTCGGCGGGTCAGTGCTGAGGGTGTACCCCACTGTCGGCGGGTCAGTGCTGAGGGAGTGCCGCACTGTCGGAGGGTCAGTGCTGAGGGAGTGCCACACTGTCGGAGGGTAAGTGCTGAGGGAGCGCCACACTGTCAGATGGTCAGTGCTGAGGGAGTGGGCACTGTCGGAGGGTCAGTGCTGAGGGAGTGCCACACTGTCCCACTGTCGGAGGGTCAGTGCTGAGGGAGTGGGCACTGTCGGAGGGTCAGTGCTGAGGGAGTGCCGCACTGTCCCACTGTCGGAGGGTCAGTGCTGAGTGAGTGCCGCACTGTCCCACTGTCGGAGGGTCAGTGCTGAGGGAGTGGGCACTGTCGGAGGGTCAGTGCTGAGGGAGTGCCGCACTGTCCCACTGTCCGAGGGTCAGTCATGGAGCCAAAGGGATGTACAGCACGGAAACAGACCCTTCGGCCCAACCCGTCCATGACAACCAGATATCCCAATCTAATCTAGTCCCACCTGCCAGCACCCGGCCCATATCCCTCCAACCCTTCCTATTCATATACCCATCCAAATGCCTCTTGAATGTTGCAATTGTACCAGCCTCCACCACTTCCTCTGGCAGCTCATTCCAAACACATACCACCCTCTGTGTGAAAAAGTTGCCCCTTGGTCTCTTTTATATCTTTCCCCTCTCACCCTAAACCTATGCCCAGGAAAAGACTTTGTCTATTTGCCCTATTCATTCCCCTCATGATTTTATAGACCTTTATAAGGTCACCCCTCAGCCTCCGACGC
>NW_025206142.1:7648-11175 GCF_004010195.1 Chiloscyllium plagiosum | reverse complement strand
ACGATTTTTACATAGGCAGATCTGTACTGAAAAGTCCTCACATTTGATATTTATATATATGATTAAAACAATGTTATTAATAAAGAGGCTTGTTGAAAAAGTGAATGGTACATACATTGGAGGAGACTTTCTTCACTGATAGAAAAGTAATCTTTAAAATCTTGCGGGGTCTTTTGACTTCTATGTTAAATGACATAAAGTTACATTTCTGCAGTAGTACTTTTCAAGCAGAAGCATTTCTACAAGCACATTAAGAGCAAAAGAGCAATGAGAGAGAGGATAGAGCCCCTTAAAGATGAATGAGGTCATCTATGCAATGGGAGAGATACTAAATGAATGTTTTGCATGAGTTTTTAATGTGGAGAAAGAATTGGAGGCTAGAGAATTCAGGAAAATAAATATTGATGTTTTGAAAACCATTCACATTACAGAAGAGGAGGTGCTGGAGATCTTAAAAAGCATAAAAGTAGATAAATCTCCAAGAAATTGGGAAAGATATTGTGTGGCACCTGCAGAAATAATTCTATCATCTGTAACCACAGTTGAGGTGCTAAAGGACTGGAATATTATGCCTTTACTTAAGGAAAGCTGTAAGGAGATGCCTGAGAACTACAGACCTATAAACCTAACGTAGGTTTGGAAAAGTTGTTCGAGGTGATTCTGAAAGATAGGATTGACATGCACTTAGAGAGGCAAAGACTGATTAGGAATAGTCAGCATGTTTTTGTGCGAGGGAAGTAGAGGAAGTGCTGTAAGCAAATGTAATTACAACATTTAAAGGACATTTGAATAAGTACATGAATAGGAAAGGTTTGGATGGATATGGGTAGGCAATTGGAACTAGTTTGGTTTGCGAAAATGGCTGGCATGGATTAGTTGGACTGAACGGTCTGTTTCCATGCAGTATGACTCTATGAAACTACCCAAAGCGACAGAAATAGAAGTCAAACTATCTGAATGTTCAACAAAACCATCTATGACCTGAAGTATGCTTCTATGTATAGTCTTTTTCGGTGAGGTCGAGTTCACTAAAAGTTGATTGTGTTTGATACAAAGTAATCCTGCAATGTTTCATAGATACTATTAAAATAAAATTTTCAGGAATCTTCATGATATTGATGGTACTGTCGAATTTGATTAATGTTTCATTATAAAAACTTAGAGTACAAAATAAAATTGGTAGATTTTAGGGCCCTTCAGTATTTAGATATTAAGCTAAGTAAATCAACAAATTGATTTGAGAAGTGTTATTTTAATCCTGGTTGATTATACTAAGTCAACACAAATAAATGATGTACTATCAGAACGATCTGTTGCTTTGGTTATTTGAACTGGTTGGGCTAGGCCTGATGTAAGTTGCAGTAAAGAAAAAACTGGAAATGCTCAGCAAGTATCTGTTGAAAGAAACCAAATAGACTTGTTAGGATATCAAAATGAGTTTTGAAGAATTTGAATTAATCACTAAAGTGAAGCATTCTAAAGCAGCAATGTTTTAAAGGCAAATAAAGCATTATGAAGATCTAGGAAAAATAGCCATTTAAGTTCTATTTTTAAATGACCCAAAGAACATGAAGCTAGTTATCTTTAATAATGCTTCAGATGTTAAACTTTCTAATGGGTATTCTTATGTAGCTGGTTTCAAAGTTTCTTTATTGTTAAAAATATGAAATGTTGTCCCACTAACCTAGGAAGGTAAGAACATTTTAAAACGTTACTAAAAATCATAGCATAACTATAACAGACAATATCCATTCTTCCCATGAGATCCAGTCAGGGAAATGTTCTTGCTGCTGAAACTTTTTTTGTGGAGTCAGTGGAAATAATGTTCCTTAAAATATTTTCCAAGTTGAATCTTATATACAATGGGAATACTAATGATAATATACTCAGTGAATGTTGTATAAATAATCACTCATTGCATAATAATGCATACTTTCCAGAAAATGTTTAAGAAAAGATAATGAATTGATCATGCCAATTTCAAGCTACTGCTGGAGAGAAAGGTAGTATCTAAAATTAAATGGGTGAATTCAAACCATCAGTGCTTGGATTGTTTTACTAAAAGAATTGCATGGACAAAGAAATGTACAAGGGAAGATGGAGATGTAGAAAATCTGGAATATTAAACCAGACTTGTTAATGTTGACCATGACAAAGATCATAGACTACTATAAAAATGCATATTGTTTCTCAATGTCATTTTTATAGGGACATCTTAATCCATCTTTACTTGATATGGCATACATGTGACTCCAGACCCACAGTAATGTGGTTGAGTCTTATTGCCTTTTCCTTCACTCAAGGGAAATTAGAGATGAGCAACAGTGCCTATATGGCATGATTTTTTTTAATATTAGGAGTCCTGGAGGCAATGTTATGTTCTGTTTTAAATTAATATTGTATGTAGAAGAGAAGAATCTGTTAACTGTATTCAAGTGAAGGACATTAGTTGATGGTTTCCCTCATAGGAGCAATTTGAAGTTGTGGTGATTGGTTGGATGTGATGTGATGCTATATGTGTTTCTGAAATTAAAAGTTTCTCAGGGTACAATGACTAGGCTCCAGTGTTCCTTCCTTCACCATCTGGCTGTATGAATTTTAGCAATAGAAATTTAATAGAAATATCTCATATTTGAGGTACTCAGCCCACTGAATCCATATCTGCTCTGTTTGGATTGCTGTGCAAACTCCTTTCCAAATGATATGCCCTAGTCCTGTAGGTTATTTCCCTTGAGTATACATCCAACTTGCTTTTCAAATAATTTGTACCTTCACCTCCTAACCCTTGTAGAAATCATGCTCCAGATGATTATCATTAGCCATGTAACAAGGTTCTTTCACATTCCCCCCAGTTGAGACAGTTTTTTTTTAATTGTCAGGATGACCTCAAGTTAGATGGTGATCATTACAGCTGTTAACAACTGAATGGACATCTTGCTGCTTAGCCAATCCAGACCTTTGACATCTTGAAATGATTGGTTTAGTAAGGCACTAAGTTGTATTTAGTATATATTTTTTAAAAAGTTAGCACGTTACTAAAATGTTTGAGAACACCTTTTTAAGCAAATAACAGTAGATTTCCCACATGAATGTTAATTTTCTTAATTCATGAGTATTTCATGATCTCTTTCTCCTTCTCAGAATATCAAGTTCAAACTATGATCACAGGGGCTCAGCCATCACCCACACAGTCATACAACAGGATTGGTCTCGATTCTGTGCAAATGTCAGTTGTCTCAGACTGTCATCTCACCAAGCCAAATATTTGCACAGCTAATTTATAACTGTCACAGACTGGAAGTGTGCAGCTATTTTCCATAGATAAGTGAATCCCTGATTTATGGTACTATAGAAATTTGCTGATAGAAATCATTTATATCACCTGATCTCTCACTGACAAAGTAGCAGCACAAAACTAATCCATCCAATTTTTATGACAACATACACCATAAAATATAGGAGCAGTATTAGGCCATTTGACTCATCAACTTTGCTCCACCATTTGATCATCATTGAACCCAATTCTC
>NW_025206142.1:0-4590 GCF_004010195.1 Chiloscyllium plagiosum | reverse complement strand
TTGCCAAAGCTATTTCATGTCCCCTTTTTGCCCTCCTGATTTCCCTCTTATGTATACTCCTACTGCATTTATACGTTTCTGAAGATTCACTCGATCTCTCTTGTCTCGACGTGACATATGATTCCTTCTTTTTCTTAACCAAACCCTCCATTTGTCCAGTCATTGGGCATTCCATAACCTTACCAGCCTTTCCTTTCGCCCTAACAAGAATATGCTGTCTCTGGATTCTCGTTAACTCATTTCTGAAGGTTTCCCATTTTCTAGCCATCCCTTTACCTGCGAACACATACCCCCCAACAGCCTTTGAAATTTCTTGTCTAATTCCGTCAAAATTTGCTTTCCTCGAATTTAGAACTTCAATTGTTAGATCTAGTCTATCATTCTCTTTCACCAGTTTACAAGTAATAGAATTATGGTTGCTGGCCCCAAAGTGTTTCCCCATTGACACCGCAATCACCTGCCTTGCATTATTTCTCAAGAGTTGGTCAAGTTTTGCACCGTCTCTAGTCTGTACATTCACACACTGATTCAGAAAAAAATTCTTGTACATACTTAATAAATTCCACTCCATCTAAACCCTTAACACTATGGCAATTCCAGTCTATTTCTGGAAAGTTAAAATCCCCTCCCACAACCACCCTATTATTTTTTCAGAAAACTAAATCTCCTTTAAAAATTGTTTCTCAATTTCTCGCTTACTATTCGGGGTCTATGATACAATCCCAATAAGGTGATCATCCCTTTTTTATTTCTCAATTCCACCCAAATATTTTGGTGGATGCATTTCCGGGAATATCCTCCATCAGTACAACTGTAATGCTCTCCCTTATCAAAAATATCCCTTAACTTTACCAAACCAAGTCATATTTGAAGTTGACCTATTGTTGAGTTTCTGTTTGTACTGCAAACCACTTCTTCCAGGCAATCCTCTCCATGCCTTAGGCAGACGTGTGGAATTTCGCCAGAGACCAAGTGACATGTGTTTACTGTAGGTAGTTGCATGTCATTATCCGTTATCATCCTGAATTTTGCAATTCAATTAAAACTTTCTGTTAAATGTTCTAGAACTGATACACCTCTTGGTGCACTTCATTTCCAGACCACGATTCAACAATTCATCCTTTACTTTTGGACCAGAAGCAGGAGGAACGTTTTCATGAAGTCCGGGCGTATTTGCCCCTTGCTGCTCCATACACACGAAGCATTCTATCGTATAGTTTGACAATTAACATCTGTCATGTGATATTTGTTCTAGACTAGACCAAACACCCTCAAAATATATCAAGAGGACAGCGGAGACCCGAAGCATAGCGATTCAACTTAATTTTTTCTTCCTTTCTCTGACTCTACCGATTAATTTCCTGTGTATACGTTTGCGCCATTTGCATCATTAACCATTATGTGAACTCTGATCTTTCCTGTACTATTTTCCTCTTACAGTCTCGACAACTCTCACACTGTTTCTCTCTGCAGCTCTCACACTCCTGCCAAGTTGCTTTCAAGCTTTCCCAAACACATTGGCAAAATGGATTGCAAAGAACGCATTTTTATCCATCTTGCCCAGAGCCAATCCTTATGTCCCAGAAATTATAATCTTCCATTCAGCAGCAATCTTTACAATCAAACATTCACCTACTTCTCCTTATATTTATTTACTCGCATAGGTAGCTGGGAGTAATCCAGGGATTACTAAACTGGAGGCTCTGCTTTCTAACTTTGCAGCCAGGATAATGAACTCTGACTTCAGGGCCACATTCTACCTAATATACTGACATGTACGCGGACCACGACTTGATCTGCTCATTCTTGCTCAGAAGAATGTGTGCAACGCTGGAGGAACCTGGGCCCTCATCAGTTTCCAAAATAAGCTCTTAAACTGCTGTGTGACGACCACTGTGAATGGGCGATCTATGTAACTCTTCGCTTCTTTGCCATTCTTGATTTCTGCAGACGTCTTTCAAGCTCTGAATCCCACAGTTCACATTTCTCTGGCTGGAAACACTGGTTACACATATCGTTGTCTGAGATGTCGGTGTGGTCTCTGACCTGCTACATCTTACCGGCTAAATATTCCATTGGACTGGAGTGTGGAGCCGAGATGGCTCTGAAGAATGGGACTCTTTTCCCAGCAGCAGAAGCGCAGAGAGGGGGCGGATAGATGGTTGATTGCTTTGTGTTAGTGTTGGTCTCATTGTTGGTGTGGTGAAGCCCGGATGCAGGCCCGTAGTTAAGCACTTAACAAGAAGGACTGTAATGCTGAACGTTATTTCTTTATTTCTGTCTTTATATATTCTATCTTTTAGTTTATTTCATTTGTTTTAAAATAAATCTCCTTTCATTTTTAATTTTGTCTTTTATACTTGCAGATGGTGCGACGCAGTCCTGATTCTGTGAAGTTTTCACTGTACTCCTGCCTTTCCGTACTGTAGTATTGTAAGCAACAGTAAATCTAATTTAATTCTAATTAAACTTACTTCTCTTACACTAACTTTGATCGACTTCCTTTACCATACTTTCTCATATTCATATGACTTTATAAAAATGAAGTGAAAGTAAGGACTGCAGATGATGGAGATCAGAGCTGAAAATGTGTTTCTGGAAAAGCGCAGAAGGTCAGGCAGCATCCAAGGAGCAGGAGAATCGAAGTTTCGGGCATGAGCTCATGCCCGAAACATCTGTTCTGTTGCTTCTTGGATGCTGCCTGACTGCTGCGCTTTTCCAGCAACACATTTTCAGTTTATAATAATGAATTTAACTTTCACCTATTCCTGTATTTTGACAGTAAATGCCTTGTTCCAAAGCAATACATGTTTTAAATCGCAAACCATCACGCCTATGATGTCATGTTTGTTTTTTTTCTCAAGCAGCAATTGTCCGAAGTTGCAGCCGTAAAACTTTGTCTCCTCTCTTGCTGATGTGCTTTTTCGATGTGCTGACCCAGACAGTGGACCTCAAAGTATCGTGTTGTTGCCTCCTTTCTCGCTGCTATGTTGACGCTGAAGTGCTGACTTGGGTCTCGATATATTTTCTTGCTGCCTCCTCTGCCAGGGACCCCAAAGGACTCTTCCCTTGCAATTCCAGAAGGCTTAACAATTGCTCTTTCACTTTCTCCATTCTGACTGTCCAGGACTCAAATGCATCCTCCAAGTGAATCCGTACATTGACAAAGGATTATGCAGCAAGCCACAACACACAACAGTCTCACCAAAATAAAATAAACAAAGTGACTCTGACCTCGGCACTGAAAATGATAATAGCAAACCTAGACCTTTCGCCCACTTCAGAGTCCTTTTCACTAAGACTTGGGCGACAGTTCCAAAAAGCTGTTTGGAAGACACAGTCTACAACAGCCGGACACAATGACACTCATAGAATTGCACCTTCGAGAAAATATCCCAGAAATCATCAGTCCAGCTTCTCTTGAACTATATGGCTTCATCAGTCAATTTAGAGGGTGCTTAATCATCAATCTCAGAACTGTGGTCTTGAGTTCCATATCATACAATCATTGAGTCACTGAAGCACCTTCATTCCAAATTGCATGCTGATCAGATCCCACTAGGCCAGCAGTTGGCCCACATCCCTCGAAACCTTTCCCCGTCATGTACCCATCGAAATATCTTGCAAATGACATAATTGTACCCGCCTCTGCCACTTCCTCTGCCAGTTCATTTCACACACCACCCTTTGCATGAAAAACTTGTCCCTCAGATCCCTTCTAAATCTTTCCCTTCGCAACATAAACCTGTACCTCCAGGTTTGAACTCCAGTACATTGGGAGAAAGTACCCTATCCATGACCCTCAGACTCTGATGCTCCCTGGGGAAAAAAACAGCCTATTCAGCCTCTATTTACAACTCAAACACTCTAATTCCGCAACGTCCTCGTAAATCTTTTCTCAAGGCTCTTAAGTGTGAAATCTTCCCTGTAGCAACAGGACGAGAATTGAAAACCATTTCAAAAGGGGCTCACCAATGTCCTGTACCGCTGCAATATGACACCAAAACTCCTATCCTCTCTGCTTTGACCAAAGAAACCCGGCAAACGCTTTCTTCATGACCCTGTCTACCGTGAATACATTTTCAAAGAACTTCGTACTTGAGGAAATTAGCGAAAGGAAGTGGTCCACAATAGTTGACTGAGGGACCTAGAAAAAGATAGGGTGATTATTTCATTTCTGTGCTAATGTACCTCGCTTGTAATGCTTGCTGCCGAAGTGCATACATTTGGAAGTTTCCTTCTTGACACCTGTTGGGGGATGGTCAGCTGAATCCAATAACGAGCCAATCACTCAATGTTTACAATCACATCTTCCTCATTTTGGACAATCTTTAAAACAGACAACCGATGTATTTTGTGACCATTTGCAGCGGTCTGATCCTCAGATATTATGTTTATACATTCAGTGTACATAACTGTTGGCGAGGCCGTCAGATGAGTGGCCTTCTCATACTTGAAGGCAGAGGACAGTGCTTCGTTCCAAAAATAATACTGCTCTCTAAGTAGTTGGGAGTCAGAAAAGTGGAGGGAGCTAATAGATGGAGCGAGGTATTGCTAACTAGATTAGGTCTCACGTGTGTCTTGGAGGCT
>NW_025206141.1:6971-11174 GCF_004010195.1 Chiloscyllium plagiosum | reverse complement strand
CGGGTTGTACCAATATAACAGTAAATGCATTATTTTACTGATCAATTATGGATGAGATTCGTGTCTATTCAATGTTTTATATGTACGTGGGAAGAAGTTAATATCAACTTAGACTAAAGTCATATGTATGACATGCTAATATCATTAAGGAATAGAAAAAAATGAAGACATCTTTTCGTTATGATGGGAGGTGTTATGAATTTGAAGGTGAGTACTGTACTTCAAGGAGAGTGAAAGCTGGCACAGTCCACGAAAAGCACAGCGTGCACTGAAACATTAAAAATGTATGATATGGTTCTGAAACAAATTGCTGAGCTGAGTTGATATGTTACACAACAAATTCAAATCCGGCCAGACAGTATAGATTATGTCCCAAGATACACAACTGTAATTGAATTTGAATATTACTGTTTAATGACACCAAACCAACGAGCCTGTTAAATGTTATTGGGGTATAAAATCAGGCATTTTGGATAGTTAGATAGAGCGGCAAAGAGCACAAACAGACTGTGCCCGCAGAACGACTCTCTGAAAGATAAGTGTTCATATGAAATCTGTGAAGCAGAAGACAGACGAAAATGAGACATGAAAAACTACAGAGCAAGACACAAAGGGACGACCGAAAGCTAGCTGGGTTTGAATGTTGATTTTTTTTTTTTGCTAAAATTTATCGGGGTTGAGAACTTTCTTGCTTCATAATATTGTTGCAGTTTGGGAGGTAGGTAAATATATCAAAGGAGGTTTACAATGTCGTAAGCCTTTTTTAACTTGGAGTTAAAGAATAAATTATTACTTTTTCTTTAATGCGTGGGATTTCGGTAGTTCTTTGTCACTCAATCTTTGACAGATTACGAGGCGAGGTGAGCTTTGCTGTGTATCTTGTTCAAATTAACCGAAGATTTTACGCTGAGTCGTAGTACTATTGATAATTGTCCCTTGTCAAATAATTTCAAAACCTTGCGGCATCATTAAGAGCATTGAGACTGCTGTTGAGAAATAGAAAGAAGCAATTTCGTATCTATGTGCCTGGCACAGAAAGATTACAGAAGGCCATTCAGCCCAAACTATCCTGTTACCATTTAAAGAGGTGGAATTATCGGATGTTGGCATGTTTTGCAAAGGTACTTGTTCAATCCACCGAGTTACGGCAGCTGTACGACGTTTTACTGTGAGGACACCTGGAGGACATTGTGCTGTTTACGTTTCTGTAACTGAGAACGGAGAAATCTCCTTCACATGATTTTAATGTCTGCTCATTATCTACGGATTATTGTGTTAGTCAATGTATTCAGATCTTTTGAAGGGGAGAGGCGGAGATGTTTCAGCCTCTGTATTGGGTTGCACAGGGACAAGAAAAGATGATTCACCTTCTGGAGCATGTAACTGGCGCACAGGAGAAAGTCATTCCACCTCTCGAGCCTGTTTTACGGGAACTGTAGGAGGCCATTCAAACTCGTGATTCTAGTAAACGGAGACATGCTTAGATTGTCAGGCCTCTGCAGTTTGTAACAGTGCAACAAGAAAAGGGTTACACTCAGTAGGAGGAAGTGGATATTCATCCTCTCACATCTCGATATAATGATGCTGGACAGGCATAGCAGTCCAGAACCATCCGAGGAGCAGGACTGTCGCCTTTTTGGGCAAGAGCCATTCATCAGAAACTTCGACTCTACTACTCCTTGGATGCTGCCTGACCTGCTATGCTTCTCCGGCAACGCACACTCGACTCTGACGCCTAGTGCCGGCAGACAAACTTTCTCCTGGCCTCGCAAATCTGTCATCCAAAAGTGCAGCCAATCACCTTGCTTGCAGAATTACAGAGAGGGAAAGAAAACACAAATTTATTGTTCAGATTTTTCGAATGCTTCACACAAAGAGGAGAAAGGCTGTCAGTCAAAAGAGGCTCAAAGCTACGAGAAAAGGCCAATGAGTCCCTAAATTCAATTCCACAAGATCAGAAGGAGGTACACAGTTATTCGAGCCTGTTCTTCATGAAGAGCAGAACGAGGACATCTATTTTCACAAACTTGTTACACAGGAGCAGGAGGCAGTAATTCAACTGATTAAGACTGAAACACAGGAAAGTCAGAAGGCAAGTAAGAATTATATTAACCTGAAAATGGAAGAGGCGAATCATTCCCAACCAGTATGGGACTACGGCAGATGAGGGGCATTGCTTTGCTAAAAGCAGAAATATATGAACATCTTGCAGCTGCAGGTGTTTCTATCCCGCTCCACTATCCAATAAAACTATGGCTGATCTGAAGCCGATACTTCATTGCATTTCCCAGAGACTCCCTTCTCTGCAGATTCTGTTTGATTTATTTATTAAGTTGCAGACACAGAAGTTGTAAAGCCAGTCACCATTACTCATCCATAATTGGTCACAAAAGCCCTTGGTCTTCGACAATATCTATATCAATTTCTACAATACTACTTTCAGGAAACCATTCCAGCATCACCAACAATTTACCAAGACCAGAATTAAGTCAAACCCGACTCAAATACAGGTGAGAAGCATAGTCTAAATCAATACAGATGAGGAGAATCCCCAATTTGCTGAACAAGTCCAGTTACATCACAAAGTTGGACATACTGTGTAGTTATTGGCAGGGAAATTTATCAGAAGAAAGTGAAAGATGTTTCTGCGTTTGTAACCCCAAATGAATTTTGTCAATTCAAAGTGATGCCTTTTGGAAAGAAAAACACAGAAGCTACATTCAAAAGACTCATGAACGGAGTTGTGACATGAGTAACAAATTGTCCACTTCATCTGTTTGATTCATTGATCTTTAGCGAGGCATGTAATGATCACATGTTACAATTGGCAGCACTCTTTGAACGTTTACGAATAAATAAACCAAATGAGAGAAAACAGATTTGTGAAGGCAGAAGTGATGTTCGCGGGAAATGCATTCAATCATGGAATGTTGAACACGACGAAACACGACAAAAACTGCCTTTAAGGAATGTCCACGATGAAACCTCGAAAAAAGAGATATTTTGATTTTGTTTTATTATTAGACAGACTCTACCAGGTGTTCATTCGAAACTTCCACAGCACGTTGTAACCGCTGACAGATTCATTAAAGAAAAACACAAAAACATAAAGAACAGAACTATGACAAGAGGCATTTGAGAATTTAAAAGCAATATAAACCACAGCAACAGTTTGAGCTATAGCAAATTTTGAAACGCTTCAAATTTGAAATTGATACGAGAGATATACGAGTGTCCGAGAGGTGTTCTCTGAAATGTTCCGCAAGTCGGCGGCCTGTCTCCCCAAGAGAGAGGCCACATTCGGTGCAGCGGATGCAGCGGATGTGTGTGGAGGTGTAGGTGAATTTGTGGCAGATATGGAAGGATCCCTTGGGGCCTTGGAGAGAAGTAAGGGGGGAGGTGTGGGCGCAAGTTTTGCATTTCTTGTGGTTGCAGGGGAAGACACCGGGTATGGAGGTTGATTTGGTGGGGGGTGTGGACCTGACGAGGGAGTCACGGAGGGAGTGTTCTTTTCGGAACGCCCTCCTTCGACTGACTGAACTGGTCCCCACTCTGAACAACTTCTCTTTCCAATCCTCCCACTTCCTCCAAACCAAAGGAGTAGCAATGAGCACCCGCATGGGTCCCAGCTATGCCTGCCTCTTTGTAGGAAATGTGGAACAGTCCATCTTCCGCAGCTACACTGGCACCAACCCCAACCTTTCCTCAGCTGCATTGATGACTGTATCGGCGCTGCCTCGTGCTCCCACGAGGAGGTTGAACAGTTCATCCACTTTACCAACACCTTCTATCCCGACCTCAAATTTACTTGGACCATCTCAGACTCCTCCCTTCCCTTCCTAGACCTCTCCATTTCTATCTCGGGTGGCCGAATCAACACGGACATTTACTATAAACCGACCAACTTCCATAGCTACCTAGACTATATCTCCTGCCACCCTGCCCCCTGCGAAAACGCCATCCCATATTCCCAAATTCCTTCGTCTCCGCCGTATCTGCTCCCAGCAGGACCAGTTTCAATACCCAACAAACCAGATGGCCTCCTTCAAAGAACGGAATTTCCCCCCAAACGTAGTCGACGATGCTCTCCACAGCATCTCCTCCACTTCCCGCTACTCCACCCTTGAGCCCCGCCACTCCAATCGCCACCAGGACAGAACCCCACTGGTCCTCACTTACCACCCCACCAACCTCCATATACAC
>NW_025206141.1:4269-6282 GCF_004010195.1 Chiloscyllium plagiosum | reverse complement strand
AGGAAGAGCACGTCTTCTTCCACCGAGGAACCCTCCAAGCACAAGGGATGAACTCAGATTTATCGAGCTTCCTCATTTCCCTTCCTCCCACCTTATCCCAGCCCCAACCCTCGAACTCAGCACCACCTTCCTAACTTGCAATCTTCTTCCTGAACTCTCCGCCCCCACCCCCATTCCGGCCTATCACTCTCATCTTATCACCCTCCTTCCACCTGTTGCATTTCCTATGCCCCTCCCCCAAGTCCCTCCTCCCTCCCTTTTATCTTAGCCTGTTTGGCACACTCTCCTCATTCCTGAAGAAGGGCTCATGCCCGAAACATCGGTTCTCCTGCTCCTTGGATGCTGCCTGACTTGCTGTGCTTTTCCAGCAACACATTTTCAGCTCTGCTAACTCCAGCGTCTGCAGTCCTCACTCTCTCCATCAGCAGACAGTGACGACCACAGGCGTTGAACGGAATGGCACAGAATATGCTACATAAACGTGTCTCAAAGCTGCTGAATTCCCCTTGCACAACGTGCACCCGCAGGACAATGGGAAGCGAGCTGTCCCTTTCAAAATAATTTCTGAGCAGCTTAATGATGAAAACCGGCGCAATAACAAGTGCGAAACTTCGGGGAAGGGTACACAGCACTTGTTTGCGTTAGTTACTGGACAATTGCCGAATAGATAACAAGTTTCAGAATTATGTGTTTAGACAGAAGGATACAACTTGCTCCAGGCGTCAGACTTGAGAGGGCTCAATCGCAAAAATAAGTGTCTAAAATTAAAACATTGCCAGACCAACTGAAATGTTTAGTTACATCAGATGAGATATCTATTCCGCATTGCACTACTGTACAGGCCAGGTCAGGTTCAATACAACCTGGAAATCTTTCCAGATTGTATCATTGTGCAGACCAGTGAATTGTTTTGTGAACTACATATCTGTCTATGACTGGCAGAGGCATGGCCAAGCAGTGCATTGATCTATCAACCCGGGCTAGTGATCTGTCCAGCACAGAAAGCTGTGCAGTGAACACCAATGAAGTGATCTGTCAAGCTGGGCGATTTTTATCTCAGGATGCAGAGCTGTGCAGACCAGTCTAATGCTTTGCTCGATAACAATGTGTTTGGAAGACGCCCGGAGTCAGCAAATTTGCAGCCAGTGTTAAAAGTAACAGAATACACAGCTTCCATCAAGTTACAGCTCCATATCTCCATTGTGCTATGACAAGGGGTGCTGTAGGTTTGAAAATACTTGCAGAGAGAGATATTGAAAGAATCAATTAAGTACAAAAAGTGGGCGGGTTTTAGGATATTCAAAGCGAAATGGAGATTGATAGACAGCGTCAAGGAGGCTTGATATCCGATGTTTCAGAATGATCAAATGGAATACATCTTGTAATATGGACCAGTGTTCCATGAATTATGTGCGAATGCGATATTGGTGGGAGTTTAAATGATGGAGATTTTTCGGTGAGGATTTGTTCTGCAGCATTGAAAGTGGGAGTGATGTCAAAATCACTGATATGAATCGAATAATAATTTATCTCAGTGTCATATTAATTAAGTATGGGTGAGGAATCGTCTGCACGAGGCGGAGCTAATTTCGTGGTATTAGCTTATGGATCCCACGTCATTTACTAAACACCCGGCTCCATGGTGTTCCTCCATTTAATGCCAGGCCGATTCTCCACCCATCATGACTGGAGGTACGCACCATTGCCCGGATGCCCCTGGATATTTCTTGATCACTGGTACTGCTGCCATTGTTAATAAGCCAATAGGGACACGCTTGAGATTTCTCAGTTCGGATCTTCCCTGCAAAGTTTACCCTGAACATGGCAGGCTAGTTGAAATAGTACGACGTTTTGTCGACAGTGGCACGAAGGCTCTGCTGGATGGGTTAGTGCAGAGGAGGACATTCTGTTCCCAGAGAACGCTGCATCACCAGACGTACCGATCTCACCACCAAATTCAGTGCAATTTCTGCGGTCTGAAGACATGTCCAATCGTAGAAGAGCAGCATCAGT
>NW_025206141.1:1987-4166 GCF_004010195.1 Chiloscyllium plagiosum | reverse complement strand
ACACACACACACACACACACACACCTTCACCATACTCCCACGTGAGTACAGACGGTTTCAGAGAATGTTGCTTTTCGAATTTTCAGAATCATGCCACTTCTAAAGTATTGTGCATGTGTTTGATTATGCAATGTCGCAGATAATGTTCCAATCAATTCACAGTTTCTGTAAAATGTCAGTTCCCGGCATGAAAATCAAGGGGAAGGAACAGAGTCGTTTTTTTTTTCAAATAGCAAATGATGTTCATCCATCATGAGGCTCGTCAGCCCGTCAAAGATGCCGTCATCCAACAAGATAAGGACAAATCTGATGATGTCCTGTCTTCCATATTATTTTGTGATCATGAGTATAAAATCACAATTCGTACTTCTGATTATTTCGCTTGCCTAAACCTATTGTATTCATCTAAAGACAACATCTAAACACTTGTCTTATTATGGAATACAATTTCAAGCAGAGAACATTAATTTTGTCCTCAGCCATTATCTTGAACGTTATTTAAATTGGATCTACTGCTCTGTTTTCAAATTTTCTATTTTGCTCTGTCATTGACTATTTCTGTCCAGAGCAGCTTCATGGTCTACCATGCTGAACAGCAGATTTATGATGCAGAGGGTGGCCAAAAGCGCAGATTCAATTTTCCTCCAGTGATAGCGGTTACGAGGAAGGGTATGCTAGCTCAACCTCACCTACCACGTGAGGTTTGGTGACTCTCAAGTTAAACAACAACGAGTGGTTTCTCTTTAATGAGATACCAGGCCCTTTGGGTCTCTAATGTATCTCAGTTCGCACTGCTAAACTTTCTCAACATTATCATTTGATTTTTCTTTGTATTCCTGCATGTTCTCTTCATCCACAGTGAAATGTTGTACCACTGCAAGCATTTCACCCGTATTGCGCATTCATGTGTACTACCTGATAATTCCAAACTCCATTATTATTCCTGATTCTATCTGTCTGTGCCTCAAAAATATTAAATATCTCTGCCTCCAATGGTCTCTGGGGAAGAGCGTTCCAAAGTCTGACAACACTCTGAGAAAAGGAAATAAACCTCCTCAGCTGTGTGTGAACATACTTCTTTTGTATTTTTAAATGACAAAGCTTATAATTAATAAAAGACGATAAAAGAAAGTTTCTGCGGATGCTGGAATCTGAAAGCAAAGGAGAAAATGCAGGACAATCTCAGCAGGTAACCCAGTATCTGTAAAGAGAGAAAAGAGCTGACATTTCGATCTTAACTGACCCTTTCTCAGAGCTTTGACAAAGGGTCAGTTAGACTCGAAACGTCATCTCTTTTCTCTCCTTATAGATGCTGCCAGACCGGCTGAGATTGTCCAAGGTTATAATTAAACGTGAAATAGTCCAAAGAGGTTTCAATTCAATTATTCCTCAGATAAAAGACTTATGTTGTGAAGGTTTAACAGGTTACGTTTGGAATGAGAGGTGATCTTAATAAAACACCGAAGGTCTTGAGGAGAGGTTGGTCAGTTCAATACCCAATGGATGCTTCTTTCGTCAAAACTAGACATTGAACTTCTACAGTGTGGAAGCAGGCCATTCGGGCGATCGTGTACACAACGACCCTCGCACTCTCATGTCTCTGAATTTCCCATTACGAATGCACATAGACACTATGGGCAATTTAACGTTGCCAATACACCCTAAAGTGCATATTGTGGACAATGAGAGGAAATTGAAGCTCAGGGAGCAAATACTCAAACAAGCACGGGGAGATTATGCAAACTCCACAATCATGGTCGCCTGAGGTTGGAATTGAGACTGGCTCCTTGTTGCCGTGAAATAGCAATGCTGAGCACTATGCCACCACGCCACTTGACAAATCTCTGCTCGTTATTTGTGGCTGGCTAAAGGAATTCTCCTGAATTGTTTCTGTCACTGAATCCGATACAGTCTGAGAGCTTTGTCATTGGTCATATCACCAAGCTGGTTTCATTTATAATCTGCTGTGAAACGAAGTGGAGGGTGAAGAGGAAATGAAACAGCGACACTTAAATCTCGTTTAGAATAGGGATGATAAGAAATTCAACCCGATGTAATTTATTCAAGTGGGAAATCCCTTGCCCAGGGGTTGGTGTGACCTTTATCGAGGCTGAATTCATTCGAAATTCGATAGACAAAGGAATGATAGAAAATTGTGTATTCATAGTAAAGTGTAGCT
>NW_025206141.1:0-1783 GCF_004010195.1 Chiloscyllium plagiosum | reverse complement strand
TCACCTCCTTTAATCCCTGAACTCGCTCATATGTCAAACTCAACCACCTGAGTGTAAATATATTCGTTGATCTATACTCCATAACGATCTGCACTACTGAATTCCAGACTTTCGCTGTCTTATGATAGTAGGGATTTCTTTGCAATCTGATTTAAATCGACGTCCTTATTCTGTCTCAGTGTCCTCAAGTTCGATACTCTGCCCAGAAGTGGAAACAGCCTTCTCAACATCCTTCTTGTCAATCATCTTTTGTATCGTGTATGATTCCAGACTATCAACCGTCATCAGTTTAAACTACAATGCATATTCACCTTACTATTGTTGACAACGTCAGTTGGTGATTCCATTCTAGGAATAAGCGTCATGTCCTAACGTCGTTACTTGCTGCACCAGCATGCTGATGTTATGTTTCAGACACAGGAACACCCCAATCTCTTCTCCGTTTTTGAAGTCTCTCGATATACGTGATTGCATGAAACTGTTTTTCAATTGGCTGACCACATACTTGCTTGGAATGAACTCAGCTCTCAATTTTTAATACAATCAATTATCTTAACTGGAGGCCCTTTCAGATTTCTCATATCCTTATTCCAGCATGAGATCCCACCCACCTTTGTGTGAACCACAATTTCAGATCTGTACTGCGCATAGCCTTCTCCATCAAGTCATCGGTACAGAGTGTAAATAATTGATGCCATAAGACTGATATATGTAGTACTACAGCAGATGCATCTATCAATCAAATAAAGAGCCATTAATCCCTACTGTCATTCTTCGTGTCTTACTAGTCTACATTCCATAACTGTACATTATCCTTCATAATATAAGCTCCTGTCTTATATAATAGCTGACTGACCTGTATTTCCCAGGGATTTCCATATTTCGTTTCTTGAACAGAGGAACAACATTGAAGTGCATATAATCATCCCGTAGTGCTCCCGTGGAGATTGAGGATGCAAAGGTCACTAGGATAGGACCAGCAATCTCATTCTTCGCTTCTCATGGCAACCTTGTAAAGTGTACATATCGTGTCAGACCCTGGAGATTAATCTATCATGATACCAGAATTTCCAGTGCATCCAATTTCTTAATAACAATCTGTGCAAGCCTATTAGCCTCGTCCAATGTGTTTTCACTGTCAATAAGATCGATCTCTCGATATTGAAACAAAAACAAACATACATTCAGGGAATCCTCTATCTCTTCAGATTCCAGGCACAGATTATCTCCAATATCTCTGATCAGCCTTACCCTGACGTTGATCGTTCTCTTCTTCCACACAGTAGAGAAGAACGCCTTTGGATTATCCCTAATCCTTCCCATCAAGGATTTTTCGACTCCTCCTCGCTCCCGTCATGCCATTTTTGAGTTCTTTCCTAGCTACCCTGTGCCAGATCCTTGTTTCATCACCTTTGCATACACTTCCTTCTTTCTGTTCACGTGTAGCTTATCTTCTCTTACCATCAAAGGTGCCATCATCTTACCATACCTTATCTGTCACAGGGGGAAAAAGCTATCCAACAATCGCAGCAAATGCTCCTTAAATAATCTCCACATTTCTGCCTTGCATTCCCAGGAGAACAAATGTTACCAAATTATACTCTACAGCTCCTGTCTGAAGTCAGTTCAATTCTAAACCCCCACTCCAATTAAATAACTTCCATTCCTGTCCGTTCCTTTTCCTCTCTATGGCTATGGCAATGGTGAAGCATTTGTGGTCACAATCGCTGAAATGCTCTCCCACGATACATCTGACACTTGGCTTGGCTTGTTCCCTCGCACC
>NW_025206140.1:0-11172 GCF_004010195.1 Chiloscyllium plagiosum | reverse complement strand
ACCAAATTTCGTGCGTTTTGGGGCCGCATAACGTTTTTGTGTGAATCAACTCAGAGAGGGAGAAATTGTTATCTTCCTGAGAAGGAACGTCCTATTGTTCTGTCTCTCTCCGTATTCCTCCTCCCAGCAATGTATGTGAGCTGAAAACCCCTCAGTCATCTTTACCACTCATGATGGATTCCTGTCGAGGATTTACTTGAATCGCCCCACTGCCTGAAGTAAAGGGAATTTAGCTGCATCCACCTGTTCCAGGCAGTGAACTCATTACTAGCAGCATGTTAGAGCAGAATAGCTCATTAAGCTTAATGATGCTTGGGACAATCGCTCGTGCTTCCTTTTTGGCACGAGTTCAATTAATATTTGGGCAAAGTTCTTTCAAGTGAACGCTCTGCAGACATTTTATTTTTCAGTTTGTCATCAAATGTGTGCATGTGTCAATATTTTTCGAAACGGAAACATCGCAGCTCAGACTTGAAATAACCAAACTGGCTGTCATTTATCTTTCCATTGTAGTTGGAATAACTTTGGATCATAAACTTGCTAATTTTAGCAGATTAAAGAATTCTGCCTGACTTGTTCCTAACCCGGACCCAGTCTGAGAACTACATTATAGAGCATATTGCCAATCTGGCTACATTAACATTTACATTGAGCAGCGGAAGCGTGCGACGAGGAAATGGAATAATGTCCTGAGCCTGACGGCATTGCTGAATATGTTGTTAGCGAGCATTAAGAGGGGTAGAATTTACATGAATCTCCAAATACAAGACCTGAGGAAAGGTTGTCAATATGGATTTGTGCATGGGAAATCATTTTTGACAAAGTTGATTGGGTTTTGTGAAAAGGTGACAAAGACGATTGGTGATGGCAGTGTGGTAGACACTGTCCATATAGACTTCAGCTAGCCATTCAACAGGATTCTGCATGGCAGACAAAGTAGTAAGGTTTAGTCATAAATAGATCCAAGATAAGCTAGCCAAATGACGACAAATTTAGAGTGAAGGTAGGAGACAGAGGGCTGCTTTTCAGACCGGAGGCCTATGACCAGTGGTGTGCCACAAGGAGCAGTGCTGAATCCATTGCTTTTCATTATTTTTATAAATGATTTGAATGTGAATATTTGTTTGTTTTTTACGTTCAGATATGACATTAAAATTGGAGGTGCAGTGGCAGTGGCAAGGTTTACCTCAGAGTTCAATGGAACATCGATCAGATGGGCCAATGAGCCAAGGAGTGACAGATGAAGTTAAATTTAGATAAATGTGAAATATTGCATTTTGGTAAGGCAAAATAGGGAAGAATATACACAATTAATGGTGGGACCTGGGGAGAATTGTTGAACAAATCCGTGCCCGCTCAAGAAACCTTGAAAATGGAGTTGCAGGTAGACAGGTTGGTGAAGAAGGGGTTTGGTATGCTTGCCCTTATACATTGAGTTAGGAGATCATGTTGCGACTGGGTAGGATGTTGGTGAGTCCAGATTTAGAATACTGTGTTTATTTCAGTTCTCTCTGCTATAGGAATGATGTTGAACTTGAGAGGGTGCAGAAAATAATTACAAGGATATTGCCGGGCATGGAGGCATTGAGCTACAGGGAGAGGCTGGACAGACTAGGACTTGTTGACTCTAGAGCACCGGAGGCCGAGGCGTGACATAAAAGAGGTTTATAAAATCATGAAGAACAAGGATGATCTGAATAGCCAAGGTCTTTTTCCCATGATCGGGGATTTCAAAGCTATAGGACAAAGGCTTCAGGTGAGAGGAGAAAGATAGTAAAGGAACTAAACTTTCATGCAGACTGTGGTTTGTGTATGGAAAGAACAAGTGATGGAGGCTACTACAGTTACAACGTAACAGTTTAAGAGGAATCTGGATGTGCATATAAATAGGAAGGCTTCAAAGGGATATGGGGCTAATGTTGACAACTGGATTGAGATCAGATTGGGTTGACTTGCTTATGTGGATAGGGTTCCCTGCTGTATGACACTGTAAGAGAGAAGAGGAGAAATGCTAAATGGACCATTTGAGTGGGAATTCGTTTCCCCAGAGGTATGTGGCGCCTCTTTGTTCACATTTATTCAAACCAAGTTAGGTAAATATTTGACAGAGATCGAGTCATGGATAATGGGATACATGCAGGAAAGTGGGGCTGAGGCCACAACCTTAGTGCCTGGTGGAGAAGATTCATAGTGTCTAATGATCGAATCCTGCTCCTGAGTCCGATGTTCCGATATTCCATTCAGACCCTCCAACCTGCTGGACAGGAACAATTGGAGGCCACTTCCGGCTTTCGCTCCTCTGACTCTCTAGAATAAAGAATTATTGACATCCACTACCTTCTGTGTGAAGAAATCATTGCCTGCTCCTACACCATGACCTATTGATATGAGTGATAGAGGTGAATTTCAGGGCTTAGATAAGAGCGACTGGCCCTGGTATCAAGGCAGTATTTAACTGAGGCTGACATCAAGGACCCTGAGCAAAATTTCACTCCATCAGAATCCATTGCAAACTCTCCAGTATTTGAAGTCATTCACTGCACAAGAGAAGATGTGTACCATCGTGGGCATAAAACATCTCAGCCGTGGGACATCTCTGCAGGAGATCCTTAGGGTAGCTACATCGGCACAGGCATCCCCACTTTGTCAGCGGGGAGTCCGTGATGTGAGGAAGCAGACCATTCAGCCTACTGAGTCCGCATCGATCAGAAGTTGTGATATTTATTGTATGTTGCACAATATTCAGAAAGCTTCGTCATCCCTGACCTCCTGTGTCTATGTGCAACAAGACTGAGGCAACGTACACGCCTATATTGTTGAACTGTCAGTGGCATTCATGAAACAGCGCTGCACATTTCCACTGTAAACTGACGAGTTCACTCAGTACCTCAATCTGACTTCACAACAATATGGGAAAGTCATTCAGCCCATCAAAACTACTGGACAAGAAGAGGGATAACCCATTCGGTCTCTCCTGCCGTTACACAGGAACACAAGGAATCTGCTCACTCCCACACATCACACACAGAAACAGAAAGAGACTATTTCAGACATGGAGTCACTTACAAAGGAACAAGAACAGGTCATTCAACTTCTCAAGTCACTAACACAGGGACAGGAACATGTCAGAGATGCTCCAACATCGCAAAAAAATGGAGCAGGAACTGCTCATTTTATTCATTGTGGCTTCATTGCTCATAGTACATCCGTGTTACGTTAGCATGGTTTTCTGGCAGTGAGATTGAAGCCATTTTTAACCCATTCTCAAAGGAATCTTCCATCGTTGAGAGAGCAGACCGAGATTCTCTTAAGAAGTTGGAAGCTGGGGTGATTGGATAACTATTTCAGAATGAAGGTATTGTGGCTGCTGACAGGATTGTGAACAATGTAACGTTGAGTGCAGGGGCACACAGTAACTGTGCATTAATGTGTTCCGAGTTCTTTCAGAGACTGTACCTCTGTGTTAAAATTATCGCGGCCACTTCACAGGCAAGTAAATTATCGCAAATCGCGAATCTTATGGAAAATCTGGAATTTCTTACCTTATCAATGTCTGCTTGAGACATAATGAATGTCCGTTCATAACCATCAAGTTCCAACTTTCACAGCGCTGCAGATTAAACACGTAGTTACTGCACTCTCTCCTGATGGTACCACCATGTCAGTGTACAGTCTGGTGAAACTCCTTTGTACTGTCTCGGTGACGTGGAGATCATTATTTATAAAGCAGACTCAGTCTGTACATAATACCCCAAATACACTTTCAACAAAACATTACCATAGAGTAAGATATATTTACTGTGGTACTTCAAGTATTTTTTGGCATGAAAGCCAGACATAATTTTCAGTTATTATTACTTACTGCCCCATCTGAATTCTGTTAGTGACCTATAACCAAGGAGACCCAGGTCCTTTTCAACAACAGAACTTCACCAACTTTTTACCATTTAATAATCATAATTGAGCATCATTTTATTTGTTGTTCCCACCAGAATTATGTAATACCATGCGAACAGCTATTGCCCAAGCACTAATGCTCTGATCGCGCACAAGCCTTCCACCCAGAGAAAAACACGATTCTCTTCATTTTTCCCATTATCAAATATTTAATCCGTGTAGTACAGAATCTACCCCTACCTACCCATGGAAACTGGCATTCCACACTCACCAGTATTCAACCGTTTCAAACTTCTTATGAACATACAAATACTCCACACCCATGGTTCTCAATTGTCGATGTCACAACGGACAATCTCCACAAACGACAGCAGGTTTATCATCGATCACTTCCCTTTCTTGAATCTAGGCTGACTCTACTAAGTAATATCATTATTTTCAAAGTGTCCATATGTCAAGTTCCTCATAAAATGTTACAAAGTTTTTAATTCTCACAGCTGATGTCCAGCTACAATTTTTTCTGCTTGCGCTGTCCTTCCTGTTTGAAATATTTAGGTTTGCAACAGTTGCTTTCCAGTCTGCAGCATCCTTTCTAGTTTTGAAGCTTTGAAGAATAATCAGTAATTCTTTCAGTAGCTCTGTTGCCACCTCCTCAATATTCTAGGATATAGCTCATTAGATCCAGCAACATACCAACCTTCAAATCGATTAGATTTTCAAAGACATGCTCTTCATTAATTCTAATTTCGTGCAGCTCCGCATTTTCACCCGTCCCCAGTTCCGTAGTATTTTTGGAAGTTGGTTTCTGTGTAGACAGAACCAATGTATTCTTCTCAGCATGCAAGTGGCTTCTGTCAGTTAGTGATATCGGAGGACTGCATTCGGGATATGTCACCCACTCTTGCCTGGAAAGTTCCAGAATCAATTCTGTTCACTTCATGGTGAGTGTCAACACAGGTCTGTCACTGGTCTGAGGCTACAGATTATACTAAAGGAGGGGACACAGCTCAGTGACCACCTGATTTTGAAAGACGCTGGTTTCACATTTTACACTTGCAATGGTTCCAGCTTAGATAAATGTTCCTGGAAGTCCCGAGGAGGATAGTGCGGTGTCCTGTCCCTCCCCGTGTACGGAGCTTCCCTTCTGTGTAGTCTTGGCTCCATTTGTTTACTATGGACTCAGAACACTCTATAAATGCAATGTCCATATCTCGTCCACAGTGGAGTCACCAAACCCTCGAGTCTCTCTGAATGGACGGAGCAGCTGACAACACAAACCCGAAAAAAGCATCCACATAATCTCCGCTTACTGTCTAATGACAGCAGCAAGTCAAATCCTCACACATGGGGTGCACCATTCCGTGTTGAAAATGTTTCTGTTAGCAGAAAATCCGTTGCATCACAGTACAATTCCACAGTAACAGTCCCTTTCTCCAAAGAAGCAGTTGACAATGTGACATTACGCTTCTTTGTATTTCAGCAACTATAACGGCAGCACCAGTATTGCCAATGGAGTTGATCACCACACTCGGAGAAGAGCGATAGAGGGAATATAACGCACTTTAAGCGGGGACGCATCTAAATTCACATGATATTCAGGAATATGGGAGAAGGGAAAATTTTAGAATAAGCTGCAATTTTATTTTCTTTCCAGTTCATCATCAGCAGTCCCTTTGTTTGCTTTTTCATTTGTCTCTCTCAATTGCAAGTAAAGAAACTTGCAGTGAAATAATAAACGAATTCCTGATGGTTTATGTTTGCTGTTTGTCACGTCCATCTTAAATGATCCGTTGGGAGAGAAAGTTCAATGAAAAAGCATGCAGCAGGTTATACATGTTGGGAAAAATAGTTTTTCAAACGTCCAAATAAATACATGCATATATGTATATATTATTCTTGATCCTGTACGACTTCTGTTTCACAACTTTCTCAATCTGCCCACTACATCTCTAATTTATTTCGCAATGATACTCCTTCAGTCATAGTACCTGTGCGAGATTATAAAATAACTCCATTTTGTAACAAACGTATTTGCCTTACATGCAAATGCACACTCCGTCAAATTCAAGGAGAAGGTTGATTTGCATGTGACACGGGGGCAACCGATTTCTGATATAATCTCTCTGTTTAAAGTAATATCAAATCTGAAAAGTTTAATTTTTTTGATTTGCTGCAGTATCTCTAAACCATGAATCAAACAAGAAGGGCTTTTTCATCATGATACTTTGAGTGGATTAACATCTTAAAAGTTCAAAGCATGGGATCTCTTACCAACTCATTCAGTCAACAACACGAACTGCTTTACAAATGCTGATAAAGCGACTGGTTTATTATGTGTTTTGTAGCACAGAAGAGCAGAGAAATCTAAACAGGGTGTCAGCAAAAGCGAGGTATATGCAGCCGGGAGGCACTTTGTTCCAATTCAAGTCAATGATGAATGATTTCTTTATTGGCATTTTTATTTTATAATGATTAATATAATGAAATACAGTGAAAATCTTCAACAATGGCGACAGTCCGGCGACAATTTGAATTGTTTAAGAATTTAAAGGGGAAAAAATACAAATGAAAGTGAGCCTGGAGATCCCACTTCTTCAACGAAAGCTGCGCCATCTCCTCTCCACCACTCAAACTGCCAGCTCTTCCCAGCTGGGCCCACCCTCTGGAAGCTGCCGAAGATGCTTATGTTGAGTTCCATTCTGAACACACGTTCATCCTGAAACTGGAGAACCCTGACACAGCTATCGCCTTGATGAAGCCAGGAAGACACTGCTCAGAGCAGACCACGCTGCTGCCAGTGCAGCTACCATCGTGCAACACTCTGGGCCTACAGCAACCAGGAGAGATATCAATTCCACAACCGTCATTTTGGAAAATCCGTTGCCAAAGCCACCTGTAATAATTGGAAGATCTTTGCCGCCAGACAAAAAACTGAGGATATCCTTGTGGCCTCTGCTCCTGCCAGATTTACCACCATCATCAGTCACCTTCAAGGCCCACATGGGTCACCAGCTCTGACTGCCATAAAGACCCGCCATTCCACGCACAGCCCATTGTCACGGCCATGCCGTGTTCACTGCCTAATCCCCCAAAACGGATCTAAATAAAAGAAAAGAAACGAATGAATGAAAATGAAAGAAAATGATCAGAATGAGAAGGAATGAAAATAACATCCCGTATGGATGCTGGAGCAGATGAGTGCCAGGCAGACACCTGCCAGTCTGCCTCAATGATGAATCAATTTGCCTCAGAATTTACAGCATCTCTCATGTTCTTGAATCTGCAATATTGTGATGGTCATTCAAATTCAGCTTCTGGTCAGGACGTTATTGTTATGCCTGCAATATCAATGAATGACTTAATATATTTTATTGGTAGATGTTGCCATATAGAGTCATTGAGATATATATCGCAAAAAACAGACCGTTCAGTCCATCTCTTACATTCCGACTTGATTTCTTAGATAAATCCAGTCCCATTTGGAACTTTCAGGTCATTATCCCTCTCACCCTTTCCTACTCATATACCAGATGTCTATTATTGTTGTAATTATGCCAGTCGTCACCTCTGAGAGTTCATACAATGCATGCATCACCGTCCACGTGAAAACGTGTCTCTTAGATTCCTTCTAAGTCGTTCCCATTTCACTTTAAACATATGCCCGGCATGTTTTCTCTCTTGTATGGTAAAAGATCTCACTATGTCCCCAGTCCAGGCTCTCATGATTTTATAAAGCTCTGTAAGGTCACCCCTCAGCGTCCAACGCTACAAACAAAATAGCCCAAGCCTATTCAGCCTCCCAATGTAGCTCAAAACCTCGAACCTTTGCAAAATCCTTGTAAATCTTGGCTGAACCATTTCAAGTTTCACAACATCTTTCCTACAGTAGGGAGGATATCGGAAGTATTCCAAAAGTGGGAAAACCATTGTCCTGTTCAGATTCAACATGATCTCCTAACTGTTCTAATCAATGAAGCTCGGACCTTCGAGTGACCAACCTCGAAGGCAGACTTCGGAAAAACAACAACGCTTTTGGCCGACAAGGGGCTGATTACCCTGTTCGGTACTCTTGAGGATGCCCTCAACCGGGACCTTAAGTTTTTGTCATACTGCAGATGACCCCACTGCATGGTACTTACTATCTGTCTCTGTCTCTCTCTCTCTTTCTCTCACACACACACACAGACACACACGCACACTCGAACACACATAACATCACCTGTTACAATTGTTTCTTCTTTTTCATCAGAAATCGGCTACCATGAGAGTTGTTAGCAAAACACACTTCTGGATGTACCTTGACCAACGCAGAACACAGTCCGTCCCAACCAAACACACACAGTATCGTATTTTCTCTCCTCGTTGTGTTTAACGTGTGGTGTTAATACATTTGTAATTGAAAGGGATCTTCATCAGCCGTATACATCATTGCCAATGCATAAGCTTAAACCATGGCATCTCATGATGTACGTCAGCCACATTGCGATTCTCCCTCTTCTCAACCTGCCTATCAATTTAAACAAAACAAAAAAGATCGTACATAAGCATTAGTGTAAGAAGTGTATGTATGTGTCTGTGTGTATGGGATCAATTCTTACTCTTTATAAATTTACGAACAGGTCACGAAATAATGAAAAACATACTTCCGTTTGGACAATCAAAGGTGATCTTGCGAAACAATATATTTACTGGTGCTTCACATTACATAAAATAGAATTGATGACGATGAAACATATCCTATTTGTTCAGTGCCTGTGAAGTAGTGTAAGGTTATTGGTCCTCTGTGTGTCTCCAGACGCTTGAACATAACATGCGCAAAGATTTTTTTGGAAAATGTTAAACGCAACTTAGGACTCCTTCACGGGTATTTATGCTTCAGAGAAAATTGACGATGCACCCACAAGATTGGCATATATCATTTACTATACTGGCCTTGTTTTAACCGCTGTACGAGGTAACATATAGGTAACAAGTACATGACCTCCTGAAAGTTATCTTTTACTTGCATAAGACTCTTATTAGAATACTGTTTTGCAGTCCTATATTCACTACTCTGCAATGCCGCCAAAAGAGGACATATCGAAATTAGAGATGTGTGAACTGACTAAGATTCAGTGTGTGCAAGATAGTCCCAGAGTCTCAAAGACTTTGTACGTATATCACAGAGAGTCTCAGAGTGTGTAAGAGAATCACGGAGACTCACAGATTGTGTAAGGGAATCACCCACATTCACAATGTGCGTATGAGAATCACAGAAATTCTCAGTTTGTGTAAGGGAATCAATGAGTGTCACAGTGTGTAAGGGTGTCTCAGAGTGTCACAGAGTGTGTAAGAATATTACAGAGTGTCAAAGAGAATCACAGCGTGTGGAAGAGAATCACAGAGCTTCTCAGAGGAGGTCTGGGAATTATAGCGTTTGATAGGAAAACACAGATATTCACAGATTGTGTAGAGTAATTACACAGATTCACAGTGTGCCTAAGAGAATCACAGAGATTCACAGAGTGTGCAAGGGAATCACAGTGACAAAGAGTGTGTAAGAGGATTGCAGAGATTAACAGTAGGTGAAAGAATCACTGAGATTCAGTATGTGTCAGAGACTCCCAGAGTGTCAGCGTGTGCAAGAGAATCACAGTAATTCACAGAGTGTGTAAGAGAGTCACAGAGATTCACAGAGAGTGTTAGAGAATCGGAGGTTATCACAGAGTGCGTTAGAGAATCAACGAGTGTCACAGAGCATTTAAGGTAGTCCCAGAGCGTCCCAGAGTGTGTAACATCATCACAGCTTGTCAGAGAGTGTGCAACAGAATAACACTGATTCACAGAGTATGTAAGGGAATCTCAGAATATCACAGGGTGTGGGAGGCAATCCCAGTTTGTCACAGAGTGTGTAAGAGTCACAGAGAGTCACAGAGAGTATAAGAAAATCACCTTGTGTGTAAGGGAATCACGGAATGTTACAGTGTATGTAATATAATCACAGAGTGTTTCAGAGAATGAGAGTGTCGCAGACTGTGTAAGATAATCACACAGTGTCGCAGGGAGTGTAAGAAAATCACAGAGGTTCACAGTAAGTGTAAGAAAATCACAGAGAGTTCGTGCGTTTAAGAGAGTTCCAGTGTGTTACAGCGTCTGTAAGAGAATAACACTGATTCACAGAGTGTGTAAGAGAATCGCAGACTGTCTCAGAGTATGTCAGAGAATCACGGAGATTTACAGATTGGATAAGTGTTACACAGAGATTCACAGGTTTTGTAACGGGAGCACAAAGAATCACAGAGTATGTAAGTGAATCAGAGAGAGCCACAGAGTGTGGAAGGGTAAAACAGAGATTTCCAGATTGTGTAAGGGAATCACAGAGATTCACAGTGTGTGTAAGGGATTCTCAGAATGCCACAGGGTATGCAAGGGAATCAAATAGTGTGTAAGAGAAATCACAGAGACTTTCAGAGTGTGTAAGAGATTCATATAGATTCACAGAGTGTGTAAGAGAATCACAGATTGTCACAGAGTGTGTCAGAGAATCACAGAGATGCACAGAGTGTATAAGCGTATAACAGAGATTCACAGAGTGTATAAGATTGTCACAGCCATTCTCAGAGTGTGTAAGGCAAGCACACAGAATCACTGAGTGTTTAAGGGAATCACAGAGATTCACAGAGTGTGAAAGGGAATGACAGAGATTCAAGGATTGTGTTCGAGAATCACCGACAAAGATGCCCTAAAACACTCTATGAATCTCTTTATCGAGACGGCAAAATAATTTCCTGCATTTGGAACACCAAATGGTCATATCATTTCAAACTGATGCCCTTTGAAGTGAAGAGTGCACCTATCGCATTCCAAATATACATGAACAGAGTTGAGGTTGGGCGAACAAGCTATGCAGTCTAATTGGATGATGGAGTGATAGTTAGTAAGTCCTGGAAAGATCACATGGTTCAGTTGGTTGAGCTCTTTTTACGTCTATGAGAAATATAACTTCTAATAAACTTATACAAAACTGAAATGGAAAAAGTAGTGGTTACATTCTTGGGACATGAAATCGGTCATGGGAGGTTGACCCCACAGAACGCAAAGACGAATGCCATCGAGGAAAATTTCCATGACAAACGTCGGAGAAAGAGGTGAATTGAATTGTGGGATTAAGTCTATTCGATTGGAGGTTTTTAATTTCCCCAAGCTTCAGCAGTGCAGTGGCACCGGTATCCGATTTGCTGAAGCACAACACAAGTTACAGCACAGAGAACAAAGCCACGATGCACTTGACCATTG
>NW_025206139.1:6101-11171 GCF_004010195.1 Chiloscyllium plagiosum | reverse complement strand
AAACCTCTATAATGTCACCCCTCAGCCTCTGACACGCCAGAGAAAACATCCCCAGCCCGTTCAGCCTCTCTCTTTTGATCCAACCCTGGCAACATCCTTATAAATCTTTTCTGAACCCTTTCAAGTTTCACAACATCCTTCCGATAGAAGGGAGACCAGGATTGAATGCAATATTCTAAACGTGGCCTCACCAATGTCCTGTACAGCCACAACATGGTATCTCACCTCCTGTATTCAATGCTCTGATCAATGGAGTCAAGTGTGCCAAGTGCTTTCTTCACCCTGCTGTCTATCCTCAACTCTACTTTCAAGGAATTGTGTACCTGCATCCCAAGGTCTTTCTGTTTGACAACACTCCCTAGGGCCTTCCCATTAACTGCGTACGTCCTGCTCTGATTTGCTTTACCAAAATGCGACACCTCACATTTATCTAAATTAACTTCTATCTACCACTCGTTGGCCCACTGGCTCAGCTGGTCAAGATCCTGCTGTACTGTTAGATAACCTCCTTCACTGACCACTCTCCCATGGTTCTGACTCAGTGTCAGGCGTCATGTGCAAGCTGACTAATCTTGCCTCGTCTCTTCTTATCCAAATCGAACATCAGAGGACCCAACACCGATCCTTGAGGCACATCGCTGGTCACAGGCCTCCAGTCAGAATAGCAACCCTCCACCACCGCCCTCTGTCTCCTACCTTTGAGCCAATTTTGTATTCAGTTGTCTAGCTCTCTCTCAATCCCATGTGATCTAGCTGAAAATGTGTTGCTGGTGACCTAACCTTGCTAACCAGTCGACCATATGGAACCTTACCGAAGGCCTTACTAAAGCCCACAACTACTGATCAACTTTGGAAGGCATCACAACAACAGAGGCACTTCCACAATTCCAAAGCTTAATGCTGTGACAACGGAACATCAAACCTTCCAAAAAAAACCCGAAAGCAAAATAAGAGGCTGCACGTTGTATTCCATTTTGCAAAGTGTCTGGTTTTTATGATTTGGAGATGCCGGTGTTGGACTGGGGTGTACAAAGTTAAAAATCACATAACACCAGGTTACAGTCCAACAGGTTTAATTGGAAGCACACTAGCTTTCGGAGCGTCGCTCCTTTATCACAATCACCTGATGAAGGAGCAGCGCTCCGAAAGCTAGTGCTTCCAATTAAACCTGTTGGACTATAACCTGGTGTTGTGTGACTTTTAACTCTGTTTTTTATGGTTATCTTTAACCCGTTTGGGTACGTATTTGAGAGTGTTACTGAGAGAGTGGGAGAAATGTGGTTTCTTAGTAAACCCCAGAGCAAAGGTGTGAAAAATAAAGTGAGCTTTGCCTTTTTTAAGAGCCCAAGGCTCTGCTATTGGGCTAGTTCAGGTTACCACAGTCATTGCAATGATACTGAATACACACAGTACCTTACAAATATATTGATTTAGCTAATTTTGAGGAAACACTTTAAAACTGTGACAATATTTGGAAAGATTTCCAATTAGCGAGAAGTTTAAGAGCTGTTGGGGTATTGTGGAGTTGAGGCCAGAGTAGGGTGAGGGTGAGCTTATTGAATGGTGGTGTACGCTCAGTGGGCTGAATGGCCTCCTCCTGCTCCTGTTTCTCATGAGCTCCGGGTCAAACAAATTGTGAAACCGAGCTACAGAAGGACAGAGTGATAGAACAGAGAGAGCTAGGGGTTCACACCCATAATTCTTTGAAGTTTGCATCACATATAGACAGGGTGGTTAAGAAAGTCCTCAGCATGTTGCCTCCATTACTCAGATGTTTGAGGATAGGGATGTCATGTTGCGGTTGTACAGGATGTTGGTGAGGCCTCTTCTGCAGACTTTGTCCTGTTCTGGTCACCCTGTTATAGGAAGGATATTATTCTGAAACTGCAGAGGGTTCAGAGGGATTTACCAGGATGTTGCCGGGACTGGAGGCTTTCAATTAGAGGGAGAGGCTGGACAGGCTGAGATTTCTATTATTGGGGGGTAGGAGGTCGAAAGGTGACCTTATAGAGGTTTATAAAGTCATGAGGGGCATGGATAAGGTGAATGGCTTTTCCCTGGAGTGGGAGAGTTCAAAAGTAGGGGACATAGTTTTAAGGTGAGAGGAGAAAGATTTAAAAAAGACACAAAGGGGATTTTGTTTTACATAGAGTGTGTGGAGTGAACTGCCAAAGAAAGTGGCGGACAGCACCCTCCAAACCCATGACCATGTCCACCCAGAAGGACAAGGGCAGCAGGTACATGGGAACACCACCCCCTGCAAGTTCCCTCCGAATCATTCACTCTGACTTTGGAAATATATCGCCGTTCCTTCACTGTTGCTGGGTCAAATCCTGGAATTCCCTCCTTAAGGGCATTGTAGGTCAACCCACAGCAGGTGGACTGCAGTGGTTCAAGAAGGCAGCTCACCCCCACCTTCTCCAGCATAAGGACAGATGCCCTTACCCCATGTGCAAACCCCCAGATGCAAACACCCTCAATCCAGGTTGTGCAACATGTACAAGCACAGAATTGTTACTGGGAGGAAGGAGGCCATTCAACCCATCGTGTTTGCACCAGCAGTCCACTTAGGACCCTTCTTCCACCTTCTCCCCATAACTTTGCACATTCTCTCTTTTAACAGCAATGTATTCACCAGAGTTTAGAAGAATGAGAGGGAATTCTGATGGCAGCCTAGAAAATTCTAACAGGGCTACATAAAGGTTAATGTAGGATGTTCCTGATAACTGGGCACTCCCAGGACTAGGGTCATGGTTTAAGGATACAGGGTAAGCTATTTGGGACAGGGATGAGGAGACATAGCTTTCCCCAGAGAGTGGGGAGCCTGTGGAATTCTCTGCCACAGGAAGCGGGTGAGGCCAAAACATTGTGCTTTCAAGAAGGGGTTGGATATCGTTCGTAGGGATCAAAGGGATCAAAGGAAAAGGGAAGAAAGTGGCAAAGGGATGCTGAGTTGGATGGTCACATTGAATGGCCGAACAGGCTCGAAGGGCCGAATGGACTACTCCTGCTCCTATCTATTTTTCCCCATGCCACAAATGGATTCCTCAGATGCTTTGATTGGATCCAGCTCCACCCACTTCCAAGCATCTATTCCAGCATCGGAGCTGCTCAGTGAATTAAGAGAAAGGATTTCTCCCACGTCCATTTTTCTGTCTTTTTGAATTCCTTTCGACGTGGTGCCGTCTGGTCGTGCATCCTTTGTGAGTGGGAACAGTTTCTCCATATCTACCCCGTGCAGGCACCTCGTGATTTTGAATAGCTCTATCGGACCTCCCACGAAGGGGAGATCTGAATAAGTCCAGCTGAGTCACCACTCTGTGATGAATTTTGCTGAATGCTCTCCCCTGGAGCACACTGAAGATACCATACTGCTGCCATTTCAGTTGAGCAATGTTTCCTTCGTTATGGGGTTGCAAACAAATACATTTCCTGGACACATCGTAAGAATGCTTGCTCCATCTTCCCCTTCCACCGTTACTATCCCAGTCTGTATTCAGATAATTAAAGCTGTCTCGTTGTAACTACACAGTCATTTTGCATCCCTACTTTCCTTGCACATTAACTGACTGGTGTACTGGTAGTGAGAAAGAGTCGATTTACGTTTATAAATCCAACAATCTCTTCGCACGCAATGAATTAGTCTACTACAGAGAGTAGGAGAACGTGAGGACTGTAGATGCTGGAGATCAGAGTTGAGAATGTGACGCTGGAAAAGCACAGCAGGTCAGGCAGCATCCGAGGAGCAGGAGAATCGACATTTCAGTGCGAGAACCCTTCATCAGGTTTCCTGATCCATCAGGAGTACTGCAGAGAGTTGTGGACACAGCCCAGTCCATCACACAAACCAATCTTTCATCCACTGACTCCACCTACACTTCCCACTGCCTGGGGAAAGCAGCCAATACCATCAAAGACCCCTCCCACCGCAGTTATACTCTCTCCCACCCTCTTCCATCGGGCAGAAGATACAAAAGTTTGAAAACATGTACAACAGATTCAAGAACAGCTTCTTCCCTCCTGTTATTAAACTTTTGAATGGACCTCTCAAATGTTAATTCTGATCTCTCTCTCTTTGTACCTTCTCTGTGGCTGTAACACTGTATTCCGCACTCTGTTCTGCTACCCCGATGCACTTTGTATGGTGCCATCTGCCTGGATAGCAGGCAAAACAACACTTTTCACTATAATTCAGTACACGTGACAATAACAAAATCAATCTGTCATAGAGTCATAGAGATGTACAGCACGGAAACAGACCCTTGGGTCCAACCCGCCCATGCCGACCAGATATCCCAATCCAACCTAGTCCCAACTGCCAGCACCCGGCCCATATTCCTCCAAACCCTTCCTATTCATATACCCATCCAAATGCCTCTTAAATGTTGCAATTGTACCAGCCTCCACCACTTCCTCTGACAGCTCATTTCATACAAGTGCCACCCACTGTGTGAAAAAGTTGCCCCTTAGGTCTTTTTTATATCTTTCCCCTCTCAGCCTAAACCCATGCCCTCTAGTCCTGGACTCCCACACGCCAGGGAAAAGACTTTGTCTATTTATCCTATCCATGCCCCTCATAATTTTGTAAACCTCTATAAGGTCACCCCTCAACCTTCGACGCTCCAGGGAAAACAGCCCCAGCCTGTTCAGCCTCTCCCTGTAGCTCCAGTCCTCCAACCCTGGTAACATCCTTGTAAATCTTTTCTGAACCCTTTCAAGTTTCACAACATCTTTCCGATAGGAAGGAGACCAGAATTTCACGCAATATTCCAACAGTGGCCTCAGCAATGTCCTGTACCATTACAACATGACCTCCCAACTCCTGTACTCAATACTCTGACCAATAAAGGAAAGCATACCAAACGCCTGCTTCACTATCCTATCTACCTGCAACTCCACTTTCAAGGAGCTATGAACCTGCACTCCAAGGTCTCTTTGTTCAGCAACACTCTCTAGGACTTTACCATTAAGTGTCTAAGTCCTGCTAAGATTTGCTTTCCCAAATAGCAGCACCTCGCATTTATCTGAATTAAACTCCATCTGCCACTTCTCAGCCCATTGGCCCATCTG
>NW_025206139.1:0-3777 GCF_004010195.1 Chiloscyllium plagiosum | reverse complement strand
CTACCTTGTTCTCTGCTTTGTCCCTGCCTGCCCTGACTGTTTGACTCACTTCTGTTCTCAGCTGTACCCGTCTCAGATTGATCTCTTTCCTCACTATCTCCCTGGGTCCCACCCCCCCACCTTACTAGTTTAAATCCTCCCAAGCAGTTCTAGCAAATTTCCCTGCCAGTATATTAGTCCCCTTCCAATTTAGGTGCAATCCGTCCTTGTACAGGTCAATCAATTTGTTTCTCTACATCTTTTTGTTTGATGACTTGTCTTTGATAGTTCGGGACTCAGTGATGGTATGTCAAGGGGCAGCGGTTAGATCATTTCTTGTTGGAGATGGTCCTTGCCTGGACCGATTGACCTTCAGTAATCAGTTTCCAGAGAGATATACAATTGAAAACAATTACCATTGTATTCCAAAATACTCTTCATTCAGTGGAGAGCAGACTATCCTTCCTTCTATAATAAAAACACAAAGTGCTGGAGGAACTCGGAGAGAAACAATTAACGTTTCAAGTCCAATAGGGATATTAGCTCCAACAAACTGAAATGTTAATTATATTTCTCTCTCCACTGATGCTACCAGAGCTGCTGCTAACCTGACGTTTTTATTTCAGATGTCCAACATTTCACTTTGATTTGCTGTTCTTTGTTGTTCGGAGGACTGTACAGTGTTTGGATGCTTTCATCAGAGTAATGCATATGTTTCAAAATGAATCCATTGCACCTAAAAGGTTTGACGGCTCTATAAATCCCAATTTGTTCTTTCTCACAATCTCGCTGTACACCCGGCAGCTAATTGGCATGCTTGATGCTTGTTAGTAAGGCACTCTGTCTTTGTTACTGTTGATGTGGAAGTGCCGGTGTTGGACTGGGGTGTACAAAGTTAAAAAATCACGCAACACCAGGTTATCGTCCAACAGGTTTAATTGGAAGCACTAGCTTTCGGAGCGATGCTCCTTCATCAGGTAGTTGTGACCTGAGGACCACCTGATGAAGGAGCAGCGCTCCGAAAGCTAGTGCTTCCAATTAAACCTGTTGGACGATAACCTGGTGTTGCGTGATTTTTTAACTTTGTCACTGTTAGATTAGATCTTGGAATCTGATTGCCAGTGGCTAATCAATTATCTCCTGCTTGCACATTCTGCTGGTGCTATGAGTAAAATAAACATGAATTTGACTCCGTTTGGAATGATGGAATTAAAACAGCGGCAGGATTTCACTGCAGCTTCAAAGTTATCAGGAGGGACCCTCCGGTGGGGTGGTAGTGTCCCTATCACTGATCCAGGAAGCCCAGATTCTAGGCTCACCAATTCTAGAGGGGCATAAGAACATCTCTGAACAGGTTGATCAGGAAATATCAAAGTTACAAAGCACTTGGAATATTGTGTACGTTCTGGCCCCCATATTTCGGGAAGGATGTGGAAGCTCTGGAAAAGGTGCAGAGGAGATTTACCAGGATGTTGCCTGGTCTGGAGGGAAGGTCTTATGAGGAAAGGCTGAGAGACTTGGGTCTGTTCTCATTGGCAAGAGGAAGGGTAAGAGGGGATTTGATAGAGACATACAAGATGGTCAGAGGATTAGATGGGGTAGACAGTGAGAGTCTTTTTCCTCGGATGATGATGTCAGTTTGTACGCGGGGACATAACTACAAATTGAGGGGTGGTAGATTTAAGACAGATGTCAGAGGCAGGTTCTTTACACAGAGAATGGTAAGGGTGTGGAGTGCCCTACCTGCTAATGTAGTTAACTCAGCCACATTAGGGACATTTAAACAATCCTTAGATAAGCACATGGATGATGATGGGGATAGTGTAGGGGGACGAGCTGAGAATAGTTCACAGGTCGGCGCAACATCGAGGGCCGAAGGGCCTGTTCTGCGCTGTATTGTTCTATGTTCTATGTTACCACTGCTGGGAGTTATCGGGTGCCCCATCTTAGCATAAGAACACTAGAAACAGGAGGAGTCCATTCGGCCCATCCAGCCTGCTCCGCCATTCAATCAGATCATGGCTGATCTGTCCATGTAAGCTCCACTTACCCGCCCTCTCACTGTAACTCTTAATTCCTTTACTTTTCAAAAATCTATCTATGCCTTAAAAACACTCCGTAAGGTAGCCTCAACCTCACCTCACTGGGCAGGGAATTCCACAAATTCATAACCCTCTGGGTGAAGATGTTCCTCCTTAATTCAGTCCTAAATTTGCCCCTCCCTTAATCTGAGGCTGTGCTCCCTCGTTCTAGTTTCACCCTGCAGTGGAAACAGCCTCCCTGCTTCTATCCTACCTATTCCTTTCATAACTTCATATGTGTCTATAAGATCACCTCTCATTCTTCTAAACTCCACTGAATGTAGTTCCAGCCTACACAATCTCTCCTCATCAACCAACCCTCTCAACTCTGGAATCAACCTAGTGAGCCTCCTCTGCACCCCCTCCACTGTCAGTATATCCTTTCTCAAGTAAGGAGACCAAAACAGCACGCAGTACTCCAGGTGTGGCCTCACCATCACTTTGTACAGCTGTAACATAACCTCCCTATATCTAAATTCCATCTCCCTAGCAACGAAGGACAATGCTCTATTTGCCTCCTTGTTGCCTACTGCACCTGCAAACCAACGTTTTCTGACTCGCGCATGTCTGTCGGTTCAGAAGTTGAACTGGAGATGATTCCTGTCGACGTGGGTCATCCCACTCCACTGATTGTAACAGAAAGGGTCCTGTGACAGCAGGAGGTTACTCATCTCCACCAACCTGCTCCACCATGTACCTTAGTAACATCCGCCCATCTCTGATTCACTGTCCTGGCAATACTTTACAAAGCCCTTTGCAGAGTACGGCCACAGCACAGAAGAAGGCCATTCTGCCCATCAGAACCGTGCCAGCTCTCTGCAGTGATCACTTCCATCCCCTTGTCCTTGACCAATACCACTGAAATTGTTTTCATTCATGACCCTCATCCAATTCTCTTGACCATAGGCAATTGAGCGGAGTGGCAGAGTAAGTGACAGACAAATTTCAATGCGGATAAGTGTGAGGTGGTACATATTTAGACAAATAATGGGGAAAGGCAAGATAAAGTCCAGGGTACAATTCTTAGGGGGTGCAGGAACAGAGGGACCAAAATGTTTATGTGCAGAATGTGGCAGCTCAGAGGAAGGGAGAAGTTAATAAAGCAGGCAGTTCCCGAGGCTTTATTAATATGGTCATAGAGTACAGGAGCAAGGAGGTGATTTTTGAGCTTGTAAAGGCTTGTACTGGTTTTTGCAAAGTTAAAAATCACACAACCCCAGGTTATAGTCCAACAGGATTATTTGGAAGCACTAGCTTTCGGAGTGCTGCTCCTTCATCAGGTGGTTGTGGAACAGGATCATAAGACACAGAATTTAGAGCAAATGATCGCAGTGTTTGTGCAATTTAAACTGATATATTGAACAAAGGTTTTTCATCTTTTAGATGGGTTGCAGGTTTTGGTTCATTAATTTGTAACTCACAAAACCTCTTTTAAGTCACCTTCTCGAGATAACTTATGGTTTTATAACAAAAGGTGACATCTCAGCTCAGACAATACATTAAAAATGTGAGGTTAGAGTCTGTCTGTGTCCCAGTCTTGAGCCAGACTGGTGCTATTTCCAAAGTGGAATTTACAAATTTTACATGGATTGACTGCCTGCAGATTTTTGAGCAGAAGGGAAAGGGGGAGAGGAGGAGAGCACTAGTTATAGGAGACTCTCTAGATAGAGGGACGGACAGGCGGTTCTGTGGACATGGGCGAGACTCTCGGACGGTT
>NW_025206138.1:8670-11167 GCF_004010195.1 Chiloscyllium plagiosum | reverse complement strand
AGGTGGGCTTGGATCGGCGCAACATCGAGTGCCGGAGGGCCTGTACTGCGCTATATTCTTCTATGTTCTATGACCCTCGTACCAGTCAATCCTGTCCTGGGGAAAAGTCTCTATCTGTTCCTCTCATTATCTTGTACACCTCGATCAGGTCTCCTCTCTTCCTCCTTCTCTCCAGAGAGAAAAGTCCGAGCTTAGTCAACCTCTGTTTATAAGACAAGCCGTCCAGTCCAAGCAACATCCTGGCAAATCTTCTTTTCACCCCCTCCAAAATCTCTGCATTTTTCCAATAATGGGCCGACAGGAACTGAACACAATATTCCAAATGTAGTCTCATCAGGGACTTGTACAGCTGTAGCAAAACCACGCGGCTCTTAAACTCGATCCTCTTGTTAATGAAAGACAAACACCATATGCTTTCTTCACAACCCCATCCACTTGGGTGTCAACTTTGAGGGATCGATGTGATTGAACACCAGGATTCCTCTGTTCCTCCACACTGCTATGAATCCTGCCTTTAATCCTATATTTAGCATTCGAGTTTGACCTTCCATCATACAACATTTCGCGTTTATCCGGATTGAAATCCAACTGCACTTTCTCAGCCCACTTCTGCATCCTGTCTATGTCACGCTGCAACCTACGATAGCCCTCGACATTTTCAATGGCACCTCCAACTTTTGTGCCCTCTGCAAATTTACTAACACATTCGTCAAGCTCCTCATCCAAGTCATTAATAAAAACTAGAAAGAGCAGAGGCCGAAGAACGGAGCCCTGCGGGACACCACTGCATGCTGACCTCCAGGCAGAATACTTTCCAACTGCAACCACTCTCTGTCTTCTGTCAGCCAATAAATTCTAAATCCAGACAGGCAAATCGCCCTATAACCCATACTTTCTGACTTTATGAATGAGCCTACCATGGGGAACTTTATCTAATGCTTGCTGAAGTCCATAAACACAACATCCACTGCTCGACTTTCGTCGACCTGTCTTGTCACCTCCTCAAAGAACTCAATAAAATGTGTGAGGCATGACCTGTCCCTCACAAAGCCATGCTGACTGCCTTTAATTAAGCTATGATTTTCCGAATAGTCATAAATCCTATCTCTGAGATTTCTTTCCAAAACCTTTGCTGACCGCAGACGTGAACGCCACAAAGAATGTGAGTGTCTGTGGAGAAATGTAAAACGAGATTTATCAGAACAGTCAATGGATTGTGGAATATTAGATGTAATGTCAGGATGGAGAAATTGAAGTTATGCTGTACAGAGCAAAGAAGATTGAGATTTTTTTGTTGAAGTTGTGGGGGATTTTAATAGAATTAAGAAGTTAGATAAATAGTAGCTGATCCCATTACCTGACAGTAAAAGTATGGGAAACCAATTTAAAATATTTGGCAAGAGTTACTGCGAGATAGAAAGAAGAACTTTTATGTTCCGTTTGTCTTACCGAATAATGTGGTACGCTCAAACCTTGATATGTTATTTTGTTTCAGTTTGAAGACTGCAACTCTTCTTCTAACATATTATAAAATAGTATCCCAAAAGCATGTCAGTCAGTCCGGTACAGATGTTCAGAAAAGACCAAATATTTCTGTTATTTGGAGTTTGCTGTCTTTAAATCCTCCCCGCTTCACTACCTGTGTAAACAGTTGATATACTTCATTCCTGTCAGTCCACATAAGACTTTCACAAGAACTAACCAATATAATCACCCACAGTGCTTGACTTTAATAGTCACCACTTTGTAAAACGGCAGGTTTCATTTGCAAAGAAAGCACATTTGTCCTAATGAAGCTTCCATTCAACCTCTGTCTGCCCAGCCATTCAATTTGTTCACTATTGATCTTATAAATTACACCTCCACTTCACTGTTTTGCTCCATAATTCTACGGAAACTCGAACCTCATCACAACATCATATATTCCTTTTAATTTTAGGATGTTTAGATTACTTTAATGATATGAAGATGCTTGCAGCAATCTGAATAATACGAAGTAAGCTAAAAAGCCCTTCCAGAAAGTTAACCCACTGCAGAGTCAAACATTTTCGAAAGTTCAGAGAAAAGACACGTGTGTGCTGCTGAAAACTATCTAAGTTCAACTTAAAATAGTTCAGTATTCTTTTCCACAGCCTGATGGCGTAATTCTCACTGCTCTATGTTAATTGAAGGTGAATTTAGACTTCCCAGCCTGACGTCCCAATGCTCCCCACTCCATGAACAATAAGTTACATCAGGTGAGATTGGAGATCCCAGCTTTGGCGTTTCCCGCGCCTCTATCCCTTCATGGTACGACCGTGCACTCACGGATTGCGTCACTGGACGACAGAGGAGATCCACGCACTCATTCCACTCCTCATTTCCAGTTGGATCTTCGCGGCTGCGCCGCTCAGTTTCTCTGATTCCAGACGTGGGAACTGGGATATTATGATAGTGTGCAGGAGTGAATACTTCCTTATCTTGGGGATCTGGAGAAATAACGATGTGAAACTTCGTT
>NW_025206138.1:6476-8510 GCF_004010195.1 Chiloscyllium plagiosum | reverse complement strand
TTCACTCCAATCTCTTTTTCCACATCTCAGTCCAATGATTGGCAATATTCCTGTTGAGCATGTGGTGCTGTTCCTCGAATAACCTCTGCCGTTGCATTTATCGATTTAGGTATTATACTTTTTCATGTTTTGCCGTGATTGTATCGATGTTACTATTCTGCGTTGCGGTCACAGCAACCTCACTTCAAATGTGATTAACAGTAATACGCATTTGATCCATTTTACTCCACAAAAACTGTGTGAAACAATCGCAGGAACTAATCAAATTCTTAACGTGGGAATATTCTTCAAAGTGACCGTATTTTTCCTTCAAACTGCCACTCTTTGACATCTTTGCAAGTCATATATCTGGTTTCCAATCCACCCAATCTCGGAGATTTCTCCCAGTTACACAATCACTATCCTCCCTTATTGTCCCTCCTCCCATTTCGCTGAGGCATTGCGCAGACTTTCACATTGACACCATTAAGCCTGCGCTGCTGATGACACTGTTGCCAGGTGAACGGGGCCCAACGTCACTATTAGGACCTTCAAACCACTTAACGGAATTAGATAATACGGTTGCATGATCAATCCTTTTGTATAGTGTTTTTCTGCATGGAGCTGAGATTAACGGAGCATCAGGTTAATGCAAAGGGCACAGAACTGTATCGAGGGAAAGAGACTTTATTGGGAAGGCGAATTTCTGCTCTTTGTGAACATTTATTTCATGTCTTCATTCGTCTCTCGCGAGAGTACGGTGTGCGATCGTGAAATTCACATTTTGAAGCCATATGACTGCTATGGAAACCGTGCAGAAATGATTTAACAAGATACGTTCTGGATTGAAGAGATTCAGTGTTTAAGAGCTTAGACAGACTGGAGTTGTTTATCTGAGTGAATGGGAGATTGACAGGAGGCAAAATTGAGATGCAGAAAATAAGGAGGGATTTTAATTTTTAGACTGAACGAAAAGTTTCTTTTGCATGACGAGATTGATCACCAGGGAACAATAAATTAAGTAAAAAGCAAAAGTTTTTAATAGATGTCCAGAAAAACTTTATCAGGATTTCACTGCCTGTAAGTGTTGGAGGGGCGGAAACCCGCATAACTTTCAGAGATATTAAGATGCGTATCTCTGATGCTGAAGGCATATAAGGCCAAGTGACAGAAAATGTGTTGACGATAGTCAAGCACACGGAGCTTGATGGCTCAGCCAGCTCTGACCTTCTCCATCGTATGGTATTTACCATCCTCACCTGTTACGTGGAAGGCCGTGGTCATTTTCCCGCCGGTGCAGCCCTGACTATTTTGGCGCTTCAAGATTTTTGTAAGGATTTGTAGCTCTGGTGAAGAGTGCAGTTATTGTGGGGATGTTTGGTGGATTTGGGAAGTTTGCTTGCAGACGTTTCCTCCCCTTTCTCGGTGACATACTCAGGTCTGCTGAGATTCCTGTAAAGTGCTGCTGGCCTGTGGCGTTTGGAGTTGACTTCTTTTTGCTCCTACTGCTTCCGGTTGCCAGTTCTGGTTGTTAGTTGCAGGTCCCGGTATGTTGGATCCAGGTCAACTAACTTGTTGATGGACTCCATGCATTGGTGTCAACCTTCTAGAAATTTTCTGGCTGACCTCTGTTTATCTTCTTCCATTGTTGCTGTGTTGTCCCAGTCGAATATGTTGTCCTCGTCGTCTGTGTGTTTTGCTACCACGGAAAGGTGTTTGTGGTGTTTGCTGGCTTCTCTTTGCCAAAAATAGATATTCCTGCAGAATCCTCACAAACAACTTTAGGAGGACCTGCGATGACCCGTCACACTAAGCACAGTAAATAATACTTTAAAAAGGTCTCGTAACTGGCAGCCAGACTCGTCTGGCCATTCGGTATCTGTTAGGACATAAAACCAACAGCCATGTTCAGACAGTATTTCACCAGAAGAAAAGACCCATTATCAATCAGGTGCAGGACAAATGTGGACAAACAATGTTCCGACGCAGGGACGACATGAAACATTGCAAATGACAGACAACTCACGACTAGCATTTATGAAAATCAACTTGCCC
>NW_025206138.1:0-2994 GCF_004010195.1 Chiloscyllium plagiosum | reverse complement strand
ATAACCTGTCTCCTGTGATTAAGGGAGTTTGTATCCAACTGGCACGTTCATCCTAAATCCCACTTAGTCTAATTTAATTAATTAGCTTTCTATTTGGAAACTGATCAAAGGCTTTAATAAAGCCCAAGTAAGCAATGTGTACTGCTCTGTCATCGTCAACCTTCTTGTTTACTTCCTCAAACAACTCAACTAAGCTTATCAGTCACGATTTCTCTTGCACAAAACCAAGCTGTATATATCTAATCATTCGTTGCTTCTCCAAATATACTAAAATCGTAACTTTCACAATCATTTTCAAAATTTATCTAACAACAAATTCAGAGTCACACATCCATCGCTCCAGGGTTTCGCCTTACATTCCTTTCTTAGACAAATACCACACTCTAATCATCTACACTTCTAGCGGAATTATGGATACTACAAATAGTTCTGCAAGAGGCCTTGCAATTTCCCACCGAGCTTTCCACAAATTACTGGGATCAGATCCAGCAGAATTATTCGCCCTTATATTTTCGAAGAACTTCAGCACTTCGTCTTCTAATGTGTCAACTGTCTTCAAAACATCAATACTGTTTTCCGTGACTTCTCTAACGTGTACTTCCTCCTCCACTGTGAAAGCTGACACGAAATATTTATCTACTATCTCACCCATCCCATGAGGATTAACACAACGATGACCTCTTTTTGCTTTAAAGGACATAACTCAATAATTGCTCTGATCCTCGTAATGTACAATCATATTTTCCAAGACGATCTCATGACCCCTCGTTTACTGCCTCATCTCCCTGTTATGAATATCACTACTACTCGTCATTTTCAAAAAAATCGTTTGTACCAATTATTTCTATCTCATATGTAAGTGTTTATTTTTTTATTATTAGGCAAGCCCTCGAATCCCGCAATCAACCTTCTAAAACTACATTGGACACGCCTAAAAGCAACATACTGGCGTGGTTACTCACTTGTTAGCTCTCCTGCTTTCCAGTTCTAACAGATTCAGATTCAATTCCAGCCTCGGGCGACTGTCTGCGAGGACCTGGCACATTCTACCCGTGTCTGCTTGGGCTGACTACAGTTTCCTCCCACAGTCGCAAAGATGTGCTGGTTAGGTGAATTGCTCAAGGTAAATCGCCATTAGTCAGAGGAAAAAGGGTCTGGTTGAGTTAACTTTCGGAGGGTTGGTGTGGACCTGTTGGGCCAAAGGACCTGTTTTATCTTATCTAAATCCTTCCTGGTGGTTATGGTACTTAACTCAGGAAAATGCATTGTGACGCTGTGGTGCGCATTGCTGCCTCACAGCACCAGTGACCCAGGTTCGATTCCAACTTCGGGTGACTGTGTGGAGTTTGCACATTATTCCCATGTCTGCGTGGGTTTCCACCCGGTGCTCCGGTTTCTTCCCACAATCAAAAGATATGCAGTTCATGTGAATTGGCTGTGCTAAATTTCCGATACTGTTCAGGGATGCTTTGATTTGGTGCATTAGTCAGGGGTAAATATAAAATAATAGAATAGCGAAACGAGTCTGCGTGGATTGCTCTTTGGAGGGGGGTCGGTGTGGACTTGGTGGGCCGAAGGGGCTTTTTTCCATACGATAGAGAATCTAATCTAATTACACGAAATTTAAATCTTTTAATAGATCCGGAGCCCTAAAGTACTCCTATTATTCCACATATGTGTGCGATTTAGTGGAAGACCACAGAACAAGAAAAAAGGTTGTTTGGACTTAATACGATCATGGATAACATAACGGGACTTGATTAGATCAGGGGTGAATTCTTACCAGATGATCACAGGTCAAGAAATAGCGGTTTGCATTGGTAAAACAAAATGTGACTTGATTTGGTCATGATGATTTCTTAGCGGGTAATGTTAGGACAGGCACCCTGGTTCTTCTATTGCCATAGAAAATGCCTTTGCTACAGAAAATGACGCTTCTTTAGAAATTGACATTGCTATGGACAGAACATATGGAGTTATATCTACAAGCACAAAACAAAACACAAGGGTAGTAGAACACGAGCCGTGATTGCACAGGAAGCAGGTACCCAACGATGCTTATGCATCCACTTTTAACATGGAGGCACTTGTCCTAGAACATTTTTGCAACTGCTTTATACCACTTCTGAAGCTGTCACCTTTTTAACCGTCCATGTAACTTCTACACGACTGCAATAAAGACTGAAAAAAAAACTTTTGTGGAGTTTCCTGTTTATTCCTCACAATGGAAAAGAAAACGAGTAACAACAATTCTGGCGTTGGTGGCAGGATCGCAACAGGATAAAAGTGCATAAAACTACTGTAATCGGTGTTTAGATGTAAGGACTCCTCTTTTCTTAGAAGTTCTCGATTATAACTGATAGTCCGAAAATTTCCATATGACGTGATCTGAAACTGTTAGGACAGCAAAGGGGGTCTTTGTCTATGACACTTAGAGGGTTCATTTCATCTCAAATCTCGATGGAAATTCAGGCATAATGTCCACATCGGAAATACCTACCATAGTCAAATATGGGGAAACACCACATACCATATTCGAAGATGCAGTCTTGTTGATATTCAGAGAACATATTGAGCAGTATTTCGATCTGTTTATCTCCATAACCAAACTCCGTGAAAGGTCTGAAATCTCCACGGGACTGTGGTCAATGGGTGATATAAAACGAATTTGGAGAAGGAGTACTCGTCTGAAGGATAAAGAATGTATCCGATTTTCACTGCGTACACTACAACAGCTTAGATTGGGACAAGAAAGAAAAATAATAAAAATCGAATCATGATGGAGAAGTGAACAACCTAAATGTGCAATTTGAAACAATTTGTCCAGAACTGCAAGCTACTAACAAGGAATTGAATACAGCCACGAAGGAAGTAGAACATATCAAAAATACGTCACCTGTGATTGCCACCATTGGGGACTGAGTGTGACTGCGGGAGAGGGAGTGCAAATGTGCGGGAGGAAATGTGATTGTGAGAGAGACCATGGGATTTCCA
>NW_025206137.1:7615-11166 GCF_004010195.1 Chiloscyllium plagiosum | reverse complement strand
AGGCAGAGCCCATTCGCTCTTCTGCTCTCTCTCACTATTACGTGAGGCAGGAGAAGTCAGTTACAGTCATGCGTAGGAAATGGGCAACTTTGAACTTGTTCCAAAGGTCCTGTTAATGAAGAGATAGAAAGATACTGTGCTGCCGGGACAGAGAGAAATGGACACCGGAGACTCTTCCCCCAGGTAAATTGATATGAGTGCATTTTTGTGCAGCCTGCTTGGTGTTCAGAATTTGTCTTGACACAGCAATCCTACAGAGAGTCTTTTCTTACACGGGCGTTGGTTTCTTTACTGCAGGATGGACCAAACCAGCAAGTCATGTGTTACAACTTCACCCGTTCATTGCCATCTGAGAGAAGAGGTTTAACACTTGAGATCAGAACACACCGACAGACAACTTGAGCAGACAACTCAGAGCTCCACAAGTGTGCCAGTGCAACTGTATAAATTTGACGTGTATCGATGTGACATATTTAACTCAGATACCCAAATTTTTGGGAAGCAGATCACAAGGCAAGGAACAGAACAGAGCGCCGTTGTACGGGAAAGCTGCTAAAGACGACATTTAGTGAATAGGAGAAAATGGTTTCGCTTCTGGGTTATGATCCCAGCATGCACCCGCTGTGCCATTCTCCTGCAATGCACGGTAGCTTTTCCAGAGAGGTATTCAGCTTTTCATCTGGCGTGTGACTTGCCTGTTCGAGAATGACGTCAAAAGATCTTCACTGTTGTAGTGTCATGTGCTGTTGTGCAGACATGTCGCCGATGTGCAAATATAAACTCAGAGAGTAACATACATTGGAGACTCTGAGCCAGCTGAAACTTGCTCAGTGTGAAATACATTGCACATTGCTCCAAGAATTGCAGCATCAGAGTTTCCAGAACATCTGCTTGTCATTCTGTCCCCGGGGCTCTGATGTTTGTCTCATCCCCAGGAACTGGACTCTCTCCAGTGGCGGATAATTAAACCAATTTGTTCCTACTTGCAAGCTGTTCTGGGGGCGGGGGGTGGAGGAGGGAAGAGTCCATTCGCTCTTTCTCAATGCCTTGGGGTGAGAGGTGTCAGTTTCACTAATGCGTGGGAAGTGAGCAACTTTGATTGTGAACTTGCTCCAATGGTCTGTTATCGGTGAGATAGAAAAATGCTGTGCTGGTGGATCAGAGAGAAATGGACACGGAAGATTCTTCCCTCAGGTAAATTCATATGAAAACATTGTTGTGCAACCTGCTTGGTGTTCAGAAATCGTCTTCACGCAGAAATCTTACAAAAAGTCTCTCGCAAAGTGGGCATTGCTTTCATCGCTGCGACCGCGCAACAGTTAACATCTGAGCCCCAACTGTCCCAGATGAAGAGAATCCGAGTGAAACCTTCACTCACTGAGAGTCATCTCCACGGCCCTGAGCTGCGGGACTGCAGGCAGTCCAACACGGAAGGGACGGTTAAAAATGAACGTTGTTGCTCCCTCAGTCTGTCTGTCCCAGAGATCTGCAGCTGGACGGCATAAACGCGTAGCATCATTCTCCCGCCGACAGAGGGGGTTCAGCCCATCGAGTCACGGCGACTGTCTGTCACGTGTCTCTCCCTCTGAGGTGATTCACAATCGGTGATATCTATCCTAATAGTAAGGGACTGTGACTGAGTGGTGTTACGAGTTCTGACATGCTGATCGTCTTGTCATTCACGTCCGACCCTGCGTGGCAAATTACTGCAGGGAACGGACGAAACCGCAAAACATGCGTTTCAACTTTATCAGCTGATTGGCATCTCAGAAAAGTGGTTTTCCGAATCAGTTCATACGAAACCGATGAAGAACAGGAAAAGACCACTCAGACCACCAAAAGGCATGTTACGTGAACTGTGTGAGGTTCGCGAGTGTATCGGGATGATACAGGGCATTTAGACACTCAGGAAGTAGGTGCAAAGGCAAGATACAGAACAGAGCACAGCACCATTACAAAAGGAAGCTGCACAAGGAGACATCGAGCAAAAGCAGAGGATGGCTTCGATCAATTGACCTCTGCGTTATGGGCCCAGCACGCTCCCGTTTTCCACAGGTCCCTTCAACCTTTCGTCTGGCACGCGGCAGGCACGTTCGAGACTGATGTCAAAGATCTCCACTGCTGTCGTGTAATATGCTGGTGCGCAAACGTATGGAGGCTGTGGAAACATAAACTTTTTTCTCACTTCCCACATTCTGTTGGTCGAACTGTGATTTCATTCTGAATCACAGACTGTGTCACAGCGCAGACGGAAGCCATGCGGCCCACCTTTGCTCTGCTGGTTCGACACAGTAAGTAAATGTGTGTTTCTATTCATATCATTCGCTTGCCTTCTCCGTGTATTTCTGCATATCGTTACTTTAAACATGACCACCGAATTCCCGTTTGCGTCTATTGAATCTGCCCCTTTGTCAGTGTCAGTTAGGGATTTGCTGACCCCAACCACTCCCTGTACGAAAGCATTCTTCCTAATGTCACTTTTAGTTCTTTTCCTCATGACTTTAAAATTCTGCCGAACCATGGCCGATCTTTTCAGGTGTGGGAGCATTTTAACTGCATTATTTTCTCTGTCTGGACCTCGCATGACTTGGAAAGTCCTAATTTTCCAAACTACCCTCATCGCTGACATTCCTTAAATACGGCACCACTGACGTCAATGCAATATGCTGTCATTTCACTTCCCTGCTTTCTGCTTAAGTTGTACTCCAAGCAGCCCAACCTAGTTTAGCCAAGGTGCCTTTTGAGAAAATCCACTCTGGCACATACCAGGAAAGGCGGGCTTATCCAGAATTTGAACCCTGGATCTCTCACAAGCCTGCACAGTATAAGACCCAAAGCGAGAATCATACCCAGAGACCAACGAGCACCACAGACACAGCGTAAGCACCCCCGCTCCACCTCTTCAACCAGCTGAGTCTTGCTCAGTGTGAAATACATTTGACATTGCTCTGAGAATTGCAAGCGGCAAAGAGTTTCCAGACCAGCTGCTTCTCATTCTGTCTCCCTGCTGCTGTTTGTCCGGGGCCCTCTCTACTGGCAGAAAGTTAAACCATTTTGTTTCTAAACTTTTTTGTAACACCGGAGTGACCAGTGACAAGCATTTCCCTCCTCAACACAGGATACAGAGAACAACAGAAGACCACTCAGACCTCCACGAGGATGTCATCTCTACTGTGCACAGGGGGCCAGTATATCAATGTGAAATATTTATGTCGAAGAGTTTTGGGAAAGAAATGAGAAGGCGAGGTGCAGAACAGTGCGCCGTTATACAGGAAAGCTGCTAAAGACGACATTGAGTGAATAGGAGAGATGGTTTCCCTTCAGTGTAATGCTCCCATCACGCACGCGCAGACATATCGCCGTCGTGCAAATATAAACTCTGTCTAAATTCCCACGTTCTGTCTTTTCGAACTGTGATTTCGCTCAAAAGCACAAAATTTCAACACTCACAATGTTCAAACTTTAACAAAGTACTCATAGATATATTTAGCGAACACCTGGAAGAAATTCTTCCAAACTTACCTGGGGAATTTCGGTTTGAGGGCTCTTGA
>NW_025206137.1:3748-7101 GCF_004010195.1 Chiloscyllium plagiosum | reverse complement strand
ATTTTTTGGGAAATTGAATGGATTCTCATTCCTGCACATGAGGCTGAATTGATCTAATTTCTTACGTAAAGGACTGCGGATGCTGAGAATCCGAGACAGAAAGAGAAACTGCAGGAGAAACTCAGCAGGTTTGGCGGTATCCGCGGGAGAAAACAGAGTTCTGAAATATTGTCATTGAATCTCTTTCCATCGATGGTGCCTGACCTGCTGAGTTTCTCCTGCAATTTCTGTTTTTGTTTTTAACTGAATGTTCATTTCATCTTTCGGAATGAAACAACCAGACTCGCCATGTGCAGATATGTAACCCTTTCGAAACCTGTGAAGTGATTGGATTCAAACAAACTCAGCAATAATTCACTCTTTCTCAGCTCCACAGGCAGAGAGACCTGGGAAATGAAGCTGTCAGTGTGGATCTATATACGTCGGCCGAGTGGTGAATGCGACGGACTTGAGATCAATTGCGGTTTCCCCACGCAGGTGTGAACCCTGCCGACTACAAAATGAGAAATTTCGTCATAAAAAAAAGGAGACTATTCCCCGGTTTCTTATTTAAGATTCAAATCAGTGCAGGGGGTTGAAATATTTCATTCACATTGGGACTGGTCGGGAATCAGCAACCCACTGCCTGGTACAAGCAGATACCCACAGAGCCGCTTTTGAGGCAATGAGTCGAGTATTTGGAAATGAGACTAGAACAGTGAGGGGCGTGAAGTCGTGATCGAAATGAAGCAGGCACCTGAGGACGAATGTGGTTTATTTGCCAGTGAAAGATACTGCTTCACAAAGTTGGGACTATGGAAGGGAAGCAGTGACGGTGATTATCTTTGGCTGTTCACCTTGTGAATGTTCCCATTGCTGCGCATGTCCGTGTGAACGTCAGAACTCAGCAGCATGGTGGCGTGAGATACGCACAGTGCCGGGGGCGCAATGGATGACGCATCTGACTCCACCTACCGTTTGAAATGCAGCTCACAGCTTCTTCACACAACCCCAATTAATCTTTCTCATTGTCCTGAAGCCGGCATACGGTTTGAATTCCCGATCTGCGGGAACGAGACTCTTTTCACTTTGTTAAATCAGTAAGTGTCCCTGAGAACATCAGAGACAAGTCACAGCGCTGTCAGAGGAGGGGAAGCTGAAATAGTCCCACACGCTGCTCACAGGCACATTTCACTTTCCCCAACTCACCGCCCCAACCACTGCGGCTCCTGGGAGTGGAAAGGGAACAAACACCAAAACCCTGTCTCATATTTGTGAATCTTCCGAAAATAAGAAAATTGTTAATCCTTTCGGATTTTCCAGCCTGGGCTGACAGGGGTGATTTTAAATGGCTGTGCAGTCAGTGTCGAGTCTTTTTGGCTGAAAATATCTTCCTTATCTCATCCCAGCATTTCTTTCCACAGAGAACTGTGAGGCAGAGTTTATGTATATATTTCCTTGTACGGTATTTTGTAAATAACATTCGTTTGCTTTTTGTTTGTATCGGGTATTTCAGGTACATTAGCCGCTGTTCAAGTGTGTTGGTAGGTTTGTGGGCCACCATGATGCTGACTTGTCTGGACATCATTTAACAGATGTATTGAATGTCAGGTAATATGGCTAGGGTTTCTGCACACGTTGTGTCTGCTTGAGTCAATTTGTTGATGTGAAATCGGCAGACTGGGTTTATTGGGTCGGCAAAAGTGCGGATTGCAGATGCTGGAAGCCAGAGTTTAGATCAGAGTGGTGTTGGAAAAGCACAGCAGGTCAGGCAGCTTCCGAGGAGCAGGACAATCGACGTTTGGGGCAAAAGTCCTTGATCAGGAATAGAGACAGGACGCCTCCAGCGGGGGGAGATAAATTGGGGGTGTGGTGGTGGGGTGGGGGGTGGGGTGGTATGCTGCGGCGAAGGTAGCAAAGAGTAAAATAGTTGAATGGTGGTGGGGACGGAGGTGACTGGTCAGAGAGGAGGGTTGCGGGTATCCCAGAGATGTGACTTGAATCTTCAGTCTCCCCAATGCTGCAGAGATTGCATCGGGAGCAATGGATAAAAAAAATTGCATTGGTGGATGTACAGGTGGAAGTCTTCTTCCGACCGCGGTCCGGGTTCGCGTCCCGGACAGCAAAGCAATTTTCAGTAGATCTACCCATGCGCCTCCATGTGTCCCTGATGGTCTCGTGTTTAGGGTTCGGCGCTTTCATCGCCGCGGCCCGGGTTCGATTTCCGGTCAGAGAAGCAATGCTTCGTGGGTCTGTTGACTGCCCATTCTTGAAAAATGCGCTGTATAGTTATTTATTGATCTTCAGAGTTCCTGGGTACTACAGTGTGTAGTGGCTCGTTGAAATTGCAACCTGCTGCAAATTTGTTTTTATGTGTCGGGATGATTGCTTCTTCAGTTAAGTACTTGGTTCGCATGCGTTGTTTTCCTGTAGACGCTGTTTTGAATTTACCATTGACTGTTCGCTCGACTGTGACATCTAGAAATGGCACTTTGTTGTTGTTCTCCTCTTTTGTGAATGTTATGCCAGTAAGGATATTGTTGATGGTGTTGTAGGATTCCTCTAATTTGTTTAATTTTTTATGACAAAAGTGTCATTGCTGTAGCGGACCCAAAGTTTGGGTTTGATCGTTGGAATGGTTGTTTGTTCGAGTCTCTGCATTATTGCTTCTGCTAGGAATCTTGACACTGGTGGCTTCATGGGTGTTTCGTTGATTTGTTTGTAGGGCTTGTTACTGAATATGAAGTGGGTGGTAAGGCACAGTTCCACGAGGTTGACAGGTCTATCTTTGCTGATGAAGTTGGTGCTCTTTGGTGTTTGTGTCTTTGGTTCTTCTAGTAGAGTCTTCAGTTTTCTTTGGCCACGTTGATGTTAATGGATGTGAACAGGGCTATATGTCAAAGGACAACATTATTTCATCCTCTTCTACCTTGGTGTCTTTGGTGTTCAGGAATTCTTGGATGGAGTAACTGGAGTGGCGTGAATCTTCGACTTGGTGGTTTAGTCTTCAGTGGAGGTCTTTGTCTAGTCTGTATATTGGTGTTCCAAGTGGTGAGACTATGGCTTGAGGGGGGCTCCTGGTTTGAAGAGGAGGAGAACAGCAACAAAGTGCCATTCCAAGATGTCACAGTAGAGCGAACAGTCAATGGGGAACTTCAAACTAGCGTCGACAGAAAAACAGCACGCAGAAACCAAGTACTTAACCGCAGAAGCAATCATCCCAACACCCACAAACGAAGCTGCATCAAGACATTATTTCAACGAGCCACTAACACACTGCAGCACAGAGAAACTACGAAGAGCAGAAGAGAAAGGCGGATATAGTGTATTGAAGAAGAACGGGTACCCAATAAACCCAGTCCGCCGATTTCTCA
>NW_025206137.1:0-3640 GCF_004010195.1 Chiloscyllium plagiosum | reverse complement strand
GGGGTGGGGGGTGGGGGTGTATGCTGGGGCGAAGGTAGCAAAGAGTAAAATAGTTGAATGGTGGTGGGGACGGAGGTGACAGGTCAGAGAGGAGGGTTGCGGGTGTCCCAGAGATGTGACTTGAATCTTCAGTCTCCCCAATGCTGCAGAGATCACATCGGGAGCAATGGATACAAAAATTACATTGGTGGATGTACAGGTGAAAGTCTTCTTCCGACCGCGGTCCGGGTTCAAGTCCCGGGCAGCGAAGCAATTTTCAGTAGAGCTACCAACGTGTCTCCATGTGTCCCTGGTGGTTTGGTGGTTAAGATTCGGCGCTCTCACTGCCGCGGCCCTGGTTCAATTCCCGGTCAGAGAAGCAATGTTCTGTGGGTCTGTTGACTGCCCTTTCTTCAAAAATGCGCTGTATAGTTATTTATTGATCTTCAGAGTTCCTGGGTGCTGCAGTATGCAGTGGCTCGTTGAAATAGCATCCTGCTGCAGATTTGTTTGTATGTGTCGGGATGATTGTTTCTGTTGGTAAGTTCTTGGTTCGCGTGCGTTGTTTTCCTGTCGACGCTGTTTTGAATTTACCATCGACTGTTCGCTCGACTGTGACATCTAGAAATGGCACTTTGTTGTTGTTCTCCTCTTTTGTGAATTTTATGCCAGTAAGGATATTGTTGATGGTGTTGTAGGTTTCCTCTAATTTGTTTCATTTTTTGATTAAAAAAGTGTCATCGCTGTAGCGGACCCAAAGTTTGGGTTGGATCGTTGGAAGGGCTGTTTGTTCGAGTCTCTGCATTATTGCTTCTGATGGGAATCCTGATACTGGTGGCTTCATGGGTGTTTCGTTGATTTGTCTGTAGGGCTTGTTACTGAATATGAAGTGGGTGGTAAGGCACAGCTCCACGAGCTTGACAGGTCTATCTTTGCTGATGAAGTTGGTGCTGTTTGGTGTTTGTGTCTTTGGTTCTTCTAGTAGAGTCTTCAGTTTTCTTTGGCCACGTTGATGTTAATGGATGTGAACAGGGCTATATGACAAAGGACAACATTATTCCATCCTCTTCTACCTTGGTGTCTTTGGTGTTCAAGAATTCTTGGATGGAGTAACTGGAGTGGCGTGAATCTTCGACTTGGTGTTTTAGTCTTCAGTGGAGGCCTTTGACTAGTCTGTATATTGGTGTTCCAAGTAGTGAGACTATGGCTTGAGCGGGGCTCCTGGTTTGAAGAGGAGGAGAACAACAACAAAGTCCCATTCCTAGATGTCACAGTAGAGCGAACAGTCAATGGGGAACTTCAAACTAGCATCGACAGAAAAACAACACGCACAAACCAAGTACTTAACCGCAGAAGAAATCATCCCAACACCCACAAACAAAGCTGCATCAGGACATTATATCAACGAGCCACTACACACTGCAGCACAGAGAAACTACGAAGAGCAGAAGAGAAAGGCGGATATAGTGTATTTAAGAAGAACGGGTACCCAATAAACCCAGTCCGCCGATTTCTCATTGATAACTCCAAGCTGACTCTCAAAAATTCAGTTTGTCCCTCCATTCTTTCCTATTGTATTTTGTGGGTTTTGAAAACTTTCCCAATCCTCTGACTGAGTGTTGGAGTTGGGAGGTCATGTTGTGACTGTACAGGACATTGGAATATTGTGGAATACTTTTGGAATATTGTGTGCAATTCTGGTCTCCCTCGTACCAGAAGAATATTCTGAAATTTGAAAGGGTTCTGAAGCACCAATGGGTCCACAGAGGGGAGAGGCCCTTCTACTGCCCTGAGTGCGGGAAGGCCTTTAGTGATTCCTCTGCCCTGCTGATGGACCAGATGGTCCACGCCAGGGACGGCTGGACTCCTGCCCTGATTGTGAGATGGCCTTCAGCAGTTCTTCCCACCTGCTGAGACACCAGTGGGTCAACGACGAGGAGAGGCCGTTCTTTTGCCCCGAGTGCAGGAAGGGCTTTGCTCTTTCCTCTGACATGCTGGCCCACTGGTGGGTCCACATGGGGGAGAGGTCGTTTAGTTGCCCTAAGTGAAGGAAGGCCTTCAGCAATTCCTCAGCCCTGCTGAACCACCAGTCCGTCCACACCGTGGAGAAGCCATTTTCCAGCCCCGAGTGAGGGAAGGGCTTTACCGGCTCCTCTGCCCTGTTGAAGCACCAGTGTGTCCACAGCGGGGAGAGGCCCTTCAGCTCGCACGAGTGTGGGTAGGGATTCATGTTTTCCTGCAACTTGCGGAAGCACCAGCGGGGGCACCAACGCTCCCAGCAATCAGATCCCACCGGTGTTCTGCCTTGGGTCACCCTATAGACTGAACCTCCTGCCAGTTCTGACAGTGGGTGCAGTGGGAGAGTAGGTGAGCTATTTTTGTTTTCTGCTGGGCTGAAATTGCCTACCCCACCGACCACAAACCCCACAACCTCACGGTGGTTCAGGGGCGTCACCGTGACTCAGTGCTTAGCACTGTTGCCTCATGGCACCAGGAACCCAGGATGAATTTCACCCTTGGTGGTCTGTGTGCAATTTGTGGAGGATAGGAAAATGGAACTGACTGGGTTACTCTTCGGAGGATCAGTGCAGATGTGTCGGGCTTTCGGACCTGTTTCCACATTGTAGGAGTTCTACGATCCTCTGAGCTTTGCTTTGAGAGGACACTGCTGCTCATTGAGCCCGGGACTGCACATTGGCCATGAAATGATCTAGAGAAACCCAAGACTGCAAGATCATCGGAGCAGACTTAGGCCATTCGGCCCGTCGAGTCTACTCTGCTATTCGTGAGAGTCAAAAAAATTGCAGATGCGAATAGCTTCAGTGTGGAAACAGGCCATTTGTCCCAACAAGTCCACACTGACCCTCCGAAGACGAATGCACCCAGACCCATTTCCCTATGAATAATGCACCTAACACTATGGGCAATTAAGCATGGCCAATCCACATGACCTGCACATCTTTGGACAGGGCCACCTAGAGAAAACCCACGCAGACACTGGGAGAATGTGCAAACTCCTCACAGACAGTCACCCAAGGCTGGAATCAAACCTGGGTACCCGGCACTGTGAGGTTGCAGTGGTAACCACTGAGCCACTACATGTTGCACCCCGAAGTAGGCAAGCAGGAGGTTGGGAGAATACAGCAAGCCAAGCAGCACCAGGATGTGGAGTAGTCAGCGTTTTGGGTATTAACCCTTCTTCAGAACTGAAACGTTGACTTCTCTATGAGAAACGATTTACAGGAATATTGCTGGGAGTTGGAGGGTTTGAGCTACAGGGAGAGGCTGAATAGGCTGAGGCTGTTTTCACTGGAGCATCGGAGGCAGAGGAGTGACCTAATAGAGGTTACAAATTCATGACAGGCATGGACAGGGTAATAGACAAGGTATTTTCCCTGGGATGGGGGAAGTCCAGAACTAGAGGGCATAGGTTTCTGGTGAGAGGCGAAATATATTAAAGGGACAACTTCTTCATGCAGAGGGTTGCACATATATGAAATGGGCTGCCACAGGATATGGGTCAGGTGCTGTCAAATGTGACAAGATAAATTTAGGATTTCAGGTCAGCATGGAAAAGTTGGACCGAAGGGTTTGTTTCCATGCTGTATGTGTCTCTGACTTCTAGTCTTGATGTAAGTTTAAAATAAAGTCCAAGTAACTT
>NW_025206136.1:5158-11163 GCF_004010195.1 Chiloscyllium plagiosum | reverse complement strand
CCTTTTCCAGTCCCACTCCTCCACTGGTTGCAACAAATTTTAGCAGTAACTTGTTTAGCGATATGACCAATGATTCAGGTCTCAGACTTGGTCATTTCCTAGAAAAATGTGAGACACTGAAATTTGAACTCATAACAAACGGTAAAATGATAGTGTCCCAAATGGATTTGGCTGAATTATCTTTGCTTCAGGCGGTCAAGTGATTCCAATTAATCCTCATCTGGAACCCTTCACAAGTGGTAAAGATCAGGGATTTCACGGTCTCACGTTTTGCTATCCGGCGAAACAAAATAAGAGAGAGGAATCAATCAGCTGCTGCTTCTCAGGCAGCTCTTTTTTTTTTCATTTTTATCCCTCTCTGTGTTGAACCATACAAGAATGTCAACTGAAAACCAAACTAGGCCATGAACATTCTCTGGAATGGTTGATCATGGCCAATATGTAGGAGTATCATTGCTGTTGTTGTACATAGTGCCTTACATTAGCAAAAAAATGTCCCCGCTCTATAATTGGATGACATGTTTCTCAGTGTTTATGTAATTGGTAAATGTTGGTCTATGTTTTTATAATATATGTTAACATCATTACATCTTATTCTTAAAGCTTATTCTCTAGCTTTAGTCTCCTGAATAAGAGAAAATATGCATCCAGCTGATACACTTTTCAGAAAGTCATGTATGGGTCAATAAGATTTCTCATCTAAGATCTAAACTGACATTCACCCATAACAAAATGCCTTCATTTCAGGAATAAGTAAAGGGAAACATCTTTGAAAATCTTCGAAAAGAATGGTTTTCTTTAAGTTTAGGGGATCAAAACTACACAGAGTGTATCAGATGTGGTCTCAGCAATGTCCTGTACAGATGCAGTGAAACATCCCTCATTAAACCCAATACCCTTTTGCAAAAACAGCATCATTCCACCTACCTTCTAAATTACTTGCTGTATCTGCAGACTGCCTTCATATGATTCATATATCAGGAATTTGAAAACCGCCTGTATCACAGAGTTCTGCAATCTCTCTCCATTTAAATTGTTTAACATTGTTTTATCCTTCATGCCAAAATAGACAACTCAGCTTATGTTATTTTTGCTGAAGGTTTGCACACTAACCTTCTCTATCCATATCACAATGCAGACTCACTAATGCCATTTGACGGCACATTGAATGGTTATCTTGTTGTACAAACTAATTCAGTTTAAAGACTTTCTCTCCCCTTCTTCGAATTATTTGATACAGATTATTGATCGTTGATGACCCACAGTGATCTCTGAGGCACTGCACTAGTTATAGCTTTGTATAAATACACATTTGTCTCTATTTCCTGTAAGCGACAGCTTCCCCGTTCCTGTGTAGCAGCTCGGAAGGATCGACTGGTCTCCTCCTGGGCTGTGTAATGTATTCAACGAGCTGAATTACTTCATTCCATATTCCTATGAGGGGCAGAATGATCTCCTCCCGTCTCATTGACACGATCCAGTCTGGTAGAATGGGGTGATCCCCTACCATGCAACAGCATCGAGGCTGGATTGAGGAAACAACACATGGGATAGGTGCAGCAGTATATCTCTGTTACGGCCTCGAGTGGTGGATTGAGAGAACAACACATGGGGTAATGGCAGAAGTTGGCAATTCCGCGGCACCATTCAGAATGCTCATAGCTGATCCGACTCTGTCTGACCATCCGTCTCCTGTCTCTTCCCAATAAACATTGACTCTCCTATACAGCAACGATCAGTCGACCTCAGCCTTGAATAACCTTCACATCCTCAGGGAGCTTTCACTGCTCCCTGAGGTTAGGACACTACAGGTCGCACAATACCAAAGTGAAATGGATGTTCTTATTTCATTGCGGTGCCCTTTATTTCAAAACTGTATTCGCATTAATCAAATCGCCACCCCTTTTGAGAAATAAAAATACAATAATTAGGAATAGACATAAACCATTCGACCCTCCAAACATGCCCCACATTACAATCGCCTCTTCCAACCAAATATGTTTCAAACCCAGCCAGTGCTGCTGTCTCAGGAAGAGAATGGCAGATAGCATAACACCACACGAGCATGAAAAACAGAAGGAGAATGAGGGCATTCAGGCCATCGAATCTGATATTCCGTTCAATACTTTCTTACACGTTCCTCAACATCATTCTTCTGCCTTCTCCCTCAAAACCTTGATCACTTTATACATCAAAAACTATGCCTGTCTCCTTATATGTAGTGTGCGTGTTATTATATTGGGATGCTTACCAATATTTCTGTGTATTTCTATGCAATGCGGTATCTGTTGTTTTGGAGGTGAGAGAGCAGACATAGGAACTGACATTGGGTTTAAATTGAGAATTTCCCTTCACTGAACATTGCTCCATACTTGGTTGATGTGACATGGATGGTTCAGAATCTCCACATGAATCATCCCGGTACCCTCCGGCACGTGTCAGGGTCCTTCCGCATGTTGGAAAGGAGGGGGCTGAGGAAACTGATATCGGGCACTCCACCACCCGGTTTGGCCCTTTCTGTCCGATTCCAGGCTATTTCTCCTGGAATGACAGAAAGGAAGGCAGAGAGTGCGGGTGGGAGTGGATGGCCATGTTGCCTAGGGGTGGGGGGGGGGGGGGGGGGGGCGTTGTGGTGGTGGAAATGGAGCAGTGTCCTAAGTGAGTCTGTCCACAGTTTTGTGTCCATGCAGTGTAATTAGTCTGGGGGACATTGCATCAGTGACAGAAAAGTTGTGGTGAGGAAGGTGCTGAATTCAATTGTGAGAATGGTAGTGCTTGAGCTTTATTTGGAGATAGACCATGAGTCTTGTTCTGGGGTCGGTGGAGTAAAAATATATTGTGAATGTGTGGGAGCACAGAGAATACAGTGACTCTTATCCTGGCAGAGCAGGGAAAGTTATTGCTGGACATTTTTTCAGATAATCTCAGCGTCGAGGTGAGCCTCCCCGAATGTCTTGTCCTAGTCTCTCACTAATAACACCACAGACCCTGTCCCCCAGCTTCCACATAATCCGTTTGGGTGGATCTTACAAATAGCAAGGAGAAACAAACATTGGTGGGTTATATATCGAAATCAAAACTGTCATGAAAATAGTTTGCATCATATGCTCTGGACATTAGATATGCGATTATATGCAAAGTGAAGAAATTGGCTAGGAGAAAGTGAGGTCTGCAGATACTGGAGATCAGAGCTGAAAAGGCTCCCTACCTTTTATCTTAGCCTGCTGGACACACTTTCCTCATTCCTGAAGAAGGGCTTATGCCCGAAACGTCGATTCTCCTGATCCCTGGATGCTGCCTGACCTGCTGCGCTGTTCCAGCAACACATTTTCAGCAGAAGAAATGGGCTAGTGGTATTGTCGTTGGACTCTCAATACAGAGACCCAGGAAATGTCCTGCGGGCCATGGCAGATGTTGGAATTTGGCTTCAATAGATATCTGGAATCAAGAATCTCTGATCACATGGAATCGATTGTCGATTGTTGGAAAAACTCATCTGGTTCACCAATATTCTTTGTGGAATTAAACTGCTATCGTTAACTAGTCTTGCCGGCATGTGACTCCAGACCCACAGCAACGTGGATGCATCTTACCAGCCCTCTGGCATGGGCAATAAATGCTGATTATTCAGCAACGCACTTATTCTGTGAATGAGTAACCATTAATCGTGTGGGTTGCATTAATAATGTATATACTCAAGTTGCATCTAAACTGCGTTAACTAAGTGATTGATAATGCTGTGTAAAATAAATGATACCACTGTATATCAGTGATTACTGATGAAGGGCTTTTCCGAAACGTCGATTTTTCTGCTCCTCGGAAAATGCCTGACCTTCTGTGCTTTTCCAGCGCCTCTCTAATCTAGACTCTGGTTTCCAGCATCAGCAGTCCTTGATTTAGTAAGTTGAAGATTATGTTGTGAACCAAACTAGAGAGCAGGGTATTTCGGATTTGGTGTTGTGTAGTCAAAATGACTAATTAATAACCTTGCTCTGAAACAGATTTTAAGAAATAGTGACATTAATATGTTGCATTTTACACGGCGTCTGCATACCGAATGTTAGCACATATGGTCAAACATAATGGAAGCCTGGAGGCTGGAAGGTCAGGTTCACTCCAGTGAATTGGGAAATTACAATATCAATTAGAGTCCATTACGACTAAAATGTCCATCCACGCTAACCCCATTTCCCTGCCATTGCCCGTGTCCTTCTCATCCTTTCCTGTCCTTATTTGTCCAAATGTCTTTTAAATGTTGTTAATACACCAGCCTTAAACACTTTCGCTGGCAGCTCATTCCATATCCGTACCACCCTCTGTGTAAAAGAATTGGTCCTCAGGTCCCCTTTTATTCTTTCCTCTCTAACCTTAAATTGATGCACTCCAGTCCATGATTGTCTGACCCTGGGGAAAACAAGACTGAGTGAATTCATTCCATACATGCCACTCAGGATCGTACGTACTTCTATAAGAATCCCCCCCCGCCTCCCCAGTCTCATACACTCTAAAGTAAAAATCCTGGCTTGTCCAACTTCTCCCGATAACTCAGATCATTGTGTCCTTGGCAACATCCTTGGAAATTTCTTGTGCACTCTTTCCAGTTTATTAACATCCTTCCAAGAGCAAAGTGAACAATACTGAAGTTAACGCTACAAGTGTGGCCTTACTGACGTCCTGTATAACTGTAACATAACTTTCCAATTTCGATATTCAGTGCTCTGACTGGTGAAGGCCAGTGTGCGAAAAGCCTTCTTCACCGACTTGTCTACCTCTGAACTTACTTTCAGAGAACCGTACACCTAAGATCCAGCCTTGCTCTGTTCCACTACACCCCTTAAGGCCCAACTATTCATCATGAAACTCCGAACTTGATTTGATTTTCCAAAATACAAGATCTCACATTTATCTATATTAAACTCCATTTGCCATTTTCGGCCCATTCAGCTGCTGATCAATGTCCTGCTGCAATTTCTGATAACCTTCATCACTGTTGACGATACTGCATATTTGACTGTCATCTGCAATCTTACTAATCATGGTTCCAGCACATCCTTCCAACATTACCTTCTACTTCCCAGCATCACGCCAATTTTGTAACTAATTTGCCAGCTCTCCCTCAATTCCATGTGATCTAACTTTCCAGAGCAGCATACAATGTGGAACCTTATTGAACGCCTTACTGAAAACTATGTATACCAACCTAACCCTCGTCAACGTTGCTGGTCAATTCATCAAAGAACACAAACAAATTTGTGAGCCATGATCTCCCATACACAATGCTCCTAGGCAAACACTGTATTTCCAAATGTATGTATATCGTATCCCTCAGAATCTTCTTAAGTAACTTACCTACTGCAGATGTTAGGCTTACTGGTCTATAGTTTCCAGGTTTTTCATTGTAGCCCTCCTTGAATACGGACACAGCATTCGCTACCCTCCAGTCCTCCGGGACCTCATCCGTTAGCCAGCGATGATGCAAGAATATCAGACAGGTCCCCAGCAATGTTTTCTCTGTCCACTTGCGGTGTTCTTGGATATATCTGGTCAGGAACACGAGATGTATAGAAATATTGCAAAGTCTGAAAAATGCGTCTCTTTATTTAAGGTAGAAACTCCAAAGAGTGAGAAAGTGACTAAATGAGGGTTAACATAAAAATTGAAGAGTATATTAATCATTGTAACTTCAGAGGAATTCAAGACATGATGTAAACCTGAAATTCTCAGAGATTTCCGATTCAGAAATGGAGGGCCATGAAATTGATAAGGAAATCAAAAAGAGAACACGCATGCTAACAAACAGGAACACAAAGAATGCATAAAACTATGTATATTTTAAAATCAAAGCAAGGTCAAATGTGTAAAATTTGTAATCTGGAAAGGAGAGTTTATTGTGGAGAATAGGGAATTAGACAAGAAAATAACCAATTAATTTGCATCTGCCTTCATGGAGGACGATTCAGAAAATCTCTGAGATATACCAAATGATCATCTAGGACCTGTGGAAC
>NW_025206136.1:0-3338 GCF_004010195.1 Chiloscyllium plagiosum | reverse complement strand
AGATGGAATGGTCAGATGGGCTGATCAATGGCAGGTGGAATGTAATCCTGATAAGTATGAGGTAATGCACTTTGGAAGAAGGAACCAGCCACGGGAGTACTCAATGAATGGTAGCACACTAGGAAGCTCAGAGCGTGCTTCCCCACAGATCCCTGAATGTGACTAAACAGATAAATACGCAAGTTGAGAAAGCATATGGGTCCGTATACATAGCCTTTTTTCATCGAGGCATAGATTAAAGGAGCTGTGCAGAATTTTGTTTCGGGCAAGATGGAGTACTGTGTGTAACGCAAGTTGAGAAAGCATATGGGTCCGTATACATAGCCTTTTTTCATCGTGGCATAGATTAAAGGAGCTGTGCAGAATTTTGTTTCGGGCAAGATGGAGTACTGTGTGTAGTTCTGGGAGCGACATTACAGGAAGGATGTGACTGCACTGGAACGTGTGCAGAGGAGATTCACCAGGATTTTCTCTGGGATGGAGCACATCAGTTATGAAGAGAGGCTAGATAAAAGCAGGTTGTTAACTTTGGAGCAGGCAAGGAAGATAGGGATGTGTTTTGGAAGATAAAGATTACGAGGGGCATGGACATGGTGTCTAGGCAGCAGCTATACCTTTTAGTCAAAACGCCAAGAACAAGGGAACACACTTTTAAAGTGAAAAGGATTTGAGGATTTTTTTTAACCAGAGGCTGTTGAGTTCTGGAATGTACTTCCTGGGAGGGGGATTGACGTGCGTAACCGCACAACTATTACAAAGTATTGAACCAGCACTTGAAGTGCCATAACATTCCCTGCTATGGACCTTGTGTAGGAAAGTGGGACTAATGTAGACCGTGTTGTATGTTTGACGATACAGAGTCTATGCTTCTGTGATGGTCAATCATTGAGCAGCTTAAGACAAGAATTGATGGTTTTCGGAACACAATATTCACAAGGGTTATAAGATTGAAATTGCAATAACTTCTAAAAGTATGTCAATGGCAAAATTAAGGGAAAAAATACATGCAGCTTCATTACCGTTTGAAACCAGGGATTGGAGAATGAAGAACAGAGAAATGGCAGAACTATGAAAAAAAATATTTCACTTAAGTCTTCACAGAAGAAAACAAAACAAAAAAAACATCTTCCCAGTAATACTAAGAAACTTTAACCTGGTGAGGAAAAAAAAGGCAATCGAATGAACTTAACAAGTAAACTTCTTAGAGAAAGTATTGGGAAAGAACATATTGAATCATAACAGAAGAAAAAAAAAAATTTTCCCAGTAATACTAAGAAACTTTAACCTGGTGAGGAAAAAAAAGGCAATCGAATGAACTTAACAATAAACTTCTTAGAGAAAGTATTGGGAAAGAACATATTGAATCATATTGCATTGATTGCTTCTCCACAATTTAGCAAAATTGTGAAGAAGCAATCAATGCAATACGATTCAATTTTCAGAAAGATGTTTGATAAAGCCCCAAGCCTATTATGCAAATTCGAATCCTATGGGACTGGGAACAATATATGGGCATGGTTTTAGAATGGAAGAGCTAACAGAAAATGGTGGGTAGGAGTAAACCAATGTTTTTTTCAGAGCGGAAGGCTTGGGGAATGTAGCAGGGATCGGGGTTTGGGACCCGACTATTCCCAATACACAACAAACATTTGCTTGAGGGAATAAAATGTAATATTTCTCAGCCTGCTGAGGGCAGTGTACAATGTCGGAGTATGAGGGGATGCGCAAGATATAAAAAAAGCTCCAAGGTGATTGAGGCAAGTGGAGTGAATGAGTAAATACCTGGCAGATGGAGCGCAATGTAGCTAGATGTAACTTTGTTTACTTTGCTGAGAACAATAGAACTGCAGCCGACCATTTAGAAAGGGATGGTTGGAAATATGTCAATCTCGCAAGGTATGTATGCTCCTTTTTTGTTTCCTTCTGTGTAGACCTCAGGTTCAATGCAGTGCAGTGAGTTCTGAAGCCAGAGGTCAGGACTGGGAATGGCACTGTCACACTGACCAGTGTACATAGAACCACCAAGTGGGTAGCAGTACCATTGAAAACGACCTCGATATCCTTGTACGCCAGTCGCTGAAAGTAATATTGCAGGATGAGAAAGCAGGCAGGAGGATAAATAGTCTGTTCACCTTCATTTCAAGGGGCTTTAAGTATAGGTAAAACGCTATCTTACTGAAGATGTACAGGGCCTTGGTGAGATCCCATCTCGAACGTTATGCAGTATTGTGTGCAGTTTTGGTCTCCTTAACGGTGGCACAGAGGCTAGCAGTGCTGCCTCACAGCGCCAGAGACCTGGGTTCAATTCCTGCCTCAGGCAACAGTCTGTGTGAAGTTTGCACATTCTCTCCGTGTCTGCGTGGGATTCCTTTGGGTGCTACGGTTACCTCCCACAGTCCAAAGACGTGCAGGTTAGGTGAACTGACCATGCTAAATTGTCCGTAGTGTTAGGTAAAGGGGTAAATTTAGGTGATGGGTCTGGGTGGGTTGCTCTTCGGAGGGTCGGTGTGGACTTATTGGGCCGAAGGGCCTGTTTCTACACTGCAAGTAATCTAATAAAAGGACACACCTAACATTGAGGGAGAGCAGCGAATGATTACCAGAGTGTTCTCTGGGGTGACCGGCTTGTTCTGGGAACAGAGTTTGGGGTGACTGGGCTTGTATTGCATGGTGTTTAGGAAAATGCATGGAGATCTCAGTGAAACATATACAAATCTGACCGGGCAAGACAGATTGGAAGCAGGGATGATAATTCCCCTGGCTGGGATTTTTAAAATAAGGCCCCACGGTATTGGGTAGAGATAGGCCACTCTGCATTGAGATGAGAATAAATGCCTGCACTCAGAGACCGATGACCGTAGAAAATTCTCTCCAACATAAGGCTGTGGAAGTCAAGGCACTCAATATAAATAAGGATTTCAAGAAACTAAACTAATGGAAAGAGAACAGGAGAATGCTGTAGGGCTAGAGGATTAGCCTTCACGACAAGTAGTTCTCCAATAATGTGGTACCTGTGATCCTGAGGAACACTGTTATTGAAAATCGGAAAATATCAATAATGGGGACTGTGGAAAAAAAACAGATTAAGGGGCAAACCACCAGAAATATGACTAAAATTCAAAACAAAACTAATGTTCGCCAAACAAAAAATGATAGCTCAGTCGAAGTAAATCTTCAAATTATGTATTGAAATGAAAAAGTTCACTAAATGTGATACTTTAACACTACAATCTCTGATCACAGCCCTGTGCTGTTCACCAAGCCCTTCACCAGAAAATGCGCGAGCCGACTGATCACGTGATGCCAATACAAAATTCCAGTTCTCGCCAAGATTCTCC
>NW_025206135.1:0-11163 GCF_004010195.1 Chiloscyllium plagiosum | reverse complement strand
ATCATAAGAGAGTGAGGGAACTACATCAACAGGTGTAAGTTATTGCCACAGAATGTGAGGAATCAAATCCAGATGCCACATCGTTTGATGAGCCTCAAAATACGTTAAACAATGAGGGAGTCCTTGATGAGTAGAATAGGTAAGTGAACTATCTGACTCAGGAACAAAGAACCCAGTTGAAAGGTTTGTTCCAGCAATATGAGGACATATGCAGGAAAACAATTGGGCGGACTAATGCTATTATGCCTGTGCTAGAAGTAGGGAATGTTGTTCTGATAAAACAACATTGCTACAGACTTAATCTATTCAAAGGCACACAGCTCCAGAAGGAAGTAGATGCGATACTCAACTAAGATATCATCGGCGAGGAGAAAGTGAGGACTTCAGGTGCTGGAGATCAGAGAAGAGAGTGTGCTGCTGGAAAGCACGGCAGGTTAGGCCGCAATAGAAGAGCAGGAGAATCGACATTTTGGGAAAATGCCCTTCATCAGGAAGACATTATTGAACTGAGTCAGAGAGAGTTGGGTTCGCTGATTATGTTAGTTCCAAAACCTGACGGGTCTCAATGATTTTGTGTGGACTATTGGAATGTCAGTGTAATAACAAAATCTAGCTCATATCCAATACCAAGATTGGAGGATTTTACAGAGAATGTTGAATAAGCCAGTTACATCACAAATTTGGACTTACTGCATAGTTGTTGGCACGGAACTTTATCAGAGAAAGCAAAAGAAGTTTTTGCTATTCAGTTTGCTGTCCAGTCTATCTGGATTATGTATTGATCTTTAATGAGTCATTGAAAAGTCATATAGTACAGTTAGCATAGCTCTGTGAACGATTAAGTGAAGCAAAACTGGTTATAAACTTAAAGAAAACAGAATTTGTGAAGGCAGAGGTGACTTTTTGGGGACATAACACCTAGCATGGAAGGTTGACCCCAAGGAAAGCAACAAAGAAGGCTATCGAGGAATTTCCACGACCAAACTCAAAGAAAGAAGTGCTTCGAATTTTGGGACTAAGCAGATTGTACTGGACATTTGTTCAAAATTTCAACAGCGCAATGGCACCACTAAACAATTACACAAAATTTTAGTAGACAGAACAATACTGGCAGGAATTTTTGATTTAAAAACAGTATTAGCCACCGTACTAACTTCAGCTGCATCTTTTTTTTTAAATCCCTCAAAGTTGCAATCGATGTTAGTGATTTAGCAGTTGGAGCTGTGCTACTTCAGGAAGATGATGATCGAACTGAACGGCAAATTGGCTACTTTCCAAAGAAACTCAACACCCACCAGGAAAGATTATTGAGTTTGGTACTGGGCTTACAAAATTTTAATATTCATGTGACGAACAAGGTGCCAGAGACAGTTGTGCACACAATCACAATCCTCGAACAATTTTGGAACAAATTAAAGAAAAGGATATGAGATAATTTCGTTGGAGTCTTTGTTACATAAATTAATTTACAAATTGGACATGCTGTAGGTCGTAAAAACGTAATAGCAGATGTGTTATCGCGGACTTAAGGGATAAGGTATAGAAAAGTTTGAACAGTTACCAATATTATATATAAATATGTATTCAGAAATTAATATGAACTTACAAAAATGTCTTATGTATTTCATTGTATTGGGATTAAGAATTAGAAAACAAAGAATGGAGGCATCTTTTCATTATGAAAGTGAGGTGTAATGAAGTTGAAGACAGGTACTCTGCCTTTAAGAGACAGTGAATGCTGTTTTGCACTGAGAGCTTAAAATCACGTTTCATATGTCTAGCTGGCTGTTTCAGAGTGTGCTGGAAAATTGAAAATATGTTTCAGTTCGTTTTCTAATAGATACCTTATTTATTGGTGTTTTGATAGCAATTGGAATTTATCCAATCAGTTGAAATTATGCCCCAGGCTACTATAACTCAATCGAGTTTCTATTATTGTTTTTTTTTTTGCCAACCCCGAACCAATGAGATAATCCAATATCATACCTTTGTGGTATAAAGGGGGTAGGCATTTTGTAAGTCTCAGAGAGTAACGGACATTGACAGAGTAACTGCTAGGAAAACACACTTTCAAAGGGACCTTTTTTTATATGGAACATCTTCACAGTAAAAAAGAAAGAAGAGAACCCAGGGAGCTCTTCAGTCAGAAGAAGATGACGACAGCCACTGTGTGGTTTTGAAATCAAGTTGATATAATTTGAATATCTTTTGTTTTTGTTGAGACAGTATGTTGTCATAAAGCTGGAGACAAACAATATACAGTAAAGAAAAAAAGGGACTTCGAGTTAAAAATAGATATTGTTCAATGTTCACTTTTTGAGTTAAGGAATAAATTGATATTATTATCTTTCAGTACTGGAATTTTGGATTTCTCGATCACTCATATTTTAACAGATTACGATGAAGGCGAGGTTTTCTGGGAGCTTGACTTAATTGAAAGAATGGTTCATCATGGTGTCGTAACAACAAGAAGATGAAACTTTTTGAAAGTATTCAAGATGTGGTCTCATTAATTGCCTTCGAAACGGGATCATAACATTTTTACTTTTATCTTCAATTTTTCTTGTAATGGAGGGTGTGCTGCGAGATGATAGACTGTGACCAGGGTGATGTAAGATGAAACGTTCGATAACTCAGCTTGTTAGCTGCTAGTTTGGTCCTTGGCTCAGTCCGTCCCAGTTTTCTATCACAGTTGGCATTGTGATGAGAGCTCTCTTTGCATACTCAATCCCTCATTTCTGTAAATCTGCCAATGCCAATTCTTTCGCCTGAGACAAACATAAATCCTGGCCATGGCACCCTTACAGTATCTACTTTACTGGCATCGAGCAGAAGAACCGAGGAATTTAAAGCGAAGTTAAGAAAATTAATTTCCCCAAGCAGATCATGAGCTGTGACCTTCTTGAATAGCAGAAAAAACCCTAGTTGTGAAATGGTTCCTCATCATTCTATTAATGATCTTGGTTGCCGAAGGTGCAGTTATCTAATATCTTTAAAGTAATAAATCTTCAATTCAACATCCAGAATGGATTACTCCAATGAAAAAAACATTAAAAGGGAAACAAAGGCAACTGAGCCAAAGCTTGCCAAATGAGCTAAAGTGTCAACGTTAAATTAAAGGATGCGCGGGTGAGAGAACGAGAGAGGCAACTACAAAGTCAGTAATGCAGAGGGACAGACAGAGATGTGCAGATGGGACGGATCAGGAAGAGTTTAAAACCTTTGAATCCAGGTAGCTAAATGCTCAAACTAATCCAACACTGATTTGGACTCTCCATCAAATACTGTAGCTTGCAAGAACACATCAGAGTCTGGGTAACCTGCAGCGAGTAATTAAACTCCTATCTCTCCAAAGCCTGTTCATCACCTACAGGAGACAAGTTAGAATTATGATGGAATGTGCTTCAGCTGCCTGAATGGACATGGCTTCACCAACATTCGACATCCTTGGTATCAACTAGAATAAAGCATTCCACGTGACTAACATGCCATCTATCACCTTTGTCATTCAGTCTGCACATTACAGACTTCAGAGTCAGCACGTTTGCCAACTATAACATGCGGCTCAGGAACTCCCCCGAGCTCTGTTAGCAATAGCTAATTCCTGATATCTCTCAGCTGGAAAGACAGTGACAAAAGCTGCGGGGGAGAACCACAATTGCTGGTTTACCGCCCAATCATGCACCATCTGACTTTGGATAGATACCACTTTTCATTATTATGATTGTATTCAAATCCTAGAGTTCCCTTTCCTCACAACACTGTGGGTGACAAAGTGGTGGAATGTGCTGCAGAGACTAGAGGAAGTTAAAGATTGGGAGAGATGGAATGACGAAGTGAAGTTAGACATATGTGGTGGTGGGGGGTATGTCTGGCAAGGTTGCTGCAGCAGGAAGGATTGTTGGGAACAATTAATAAAGGGAATTAATTGTGAACAAATAAAACAAAGTACTGAAGATGCTAGAGATCTGAAAATAGAAATTGCTGACGAAACACAGCCGGTCTGGCATGTTACAGACCAGGCCAGACTCCCTCAAAACATTTCAAAAAGGAAGAAAATTTCCCATTGTTTTATGAAGGTGTTGATTGGGGTATCTGGCCCAACGCTCAGTACACGAACAAAAGAAACCGAAATTCTCAATAACTTGAAAACACAATCAACACCAAAATGCAACGAAATTATACAGTTCTAAATAGTTTCAATGTCCCCATAAACACCCCCTTGACAAAAAAATATCCAATATAGGTTCTTTCAGGAGAGATGACAGAGAAGAGAGGATCAGCATGGAGCTGTTTCTTTTCCAGCAGATGTTTCTCTGAGTTGCCAACTGAAACCTGACAAGCAGCTGCAAGCAGAAAACTGTTTGACAAAACCAAATCAAAACCTGAGCTGGGAGAACTATGCATTCTCCTTTCATTGTACGATTTTTAATAAATACTGAAAAGCGACATCAAGTAGATTACACACATATACCTGCTTTAAGATCCCTCTGAAAAAAAAAACAAGGATAACAAACTTGTTAAAGGAGCAGCATGGTCACACCTCACCCGTTAAACAAAAACCATAAATATCTAAAGATGACATCATTTTAAAACCACGTCATCTTAAAATGTTAGTACGCGATAACAAATATATACACACTCTGTTTACTATAAATATGCAAACATGCACTATTACATTCAGTTTCAGTCCATTCTTTCCTGCCACTGAAAGCCTCTGTTTCTCATTCAACTGTCAACAACGCATCGACAATTATGTTTTCTCGTCTGCCACATGCATAATTTTCTAATTGAATGGGTGTAACAACAAGTTCCACCGTAACAGTCTGGAATATTTGTTCTTAAGTTTCTCCACAAACGTAAATGTGTTATGGCCAATGTATATGATTGTCTAAAAAATATTAGAGTTTACATTAATGTCGAAATGTTTTAACACCAATACCAAGCTCAACTGTCGAATATTTGTGCAGATAAGATCTCATTTTTTTCCTATGGAAGTACGTGAATGCTCTTCCTATCTTCTCCTCATCTTCCTGTAAGAGACACACGTTCCTCACATTGAAAGTCACCTTGAATGGCTTTGAGTAATGAAGGTGTGGCTAATTCTGGGGAAGAGGTTAACACAGCTTTCAGGCTATCATATACCTTCTGACAGTTTGTTATTCACTGAATTCATCAAGTAGATTACCCACACATATCTGACTTTATGACCCCTCAGAAAAAAAACAAGGATAACATAAGCCTGTTAAAGGAGACATTGTTCTGATTATTCAATGTCCGTATGCGCATAACGCTCTAAAGTTGGCACAGGTTCAAAAGAAGATTGAATGCATGCTCAAGACGACATGATCGAAGTTATTTACAGTGACTGGAGCTCATCCATAGTAACTTTGCCAAAATGACATGGTATCCAACGGTTATGTGTGGACTATTGCGAAGTCAATGCAGTTGCAATGATTGATGTATATCTGATTCCACAATTAGCAAACTGTATTGAAAAGACGCGATAAGTAACTTGCATTTCTAAGTTGAACTTGCACAGAGGATACTGACAGATGCCTTTGTCCAAAGATCAAAGTCATTTTTGGCTTCCGTAATGCTGAATGACTGTGTAATTTTAATTCATGTCATTTTATATGAAAAATACGCCAGCCACATTCCAATGACTGAGCAATAAAGTTTTCTTTTCCAGTTTATCCAATTGTCTTGCTTTTCTTTATTAATTTAGTGAGTGGAGCAGCCGTACAAATTCATCCAATGCCAAAACACATCGCTCTCTCTCTTGTCAATGACATGGAAGACTCCCCAGTTGTCTTTGTTTTTACATTCTGTGGGGTGAATGTGTCCATGTCCAATAACATGGTGCAGGAAGGTGACGTGAGCTTTGGCAAATTCCCATTTAGCCAGGGTTATCACAAAGCCTGCCTCCGGAAGTCGATCAAACAATTCTGCTAAATGTTGCAAAAACACCTTACATCTCTGTTTTAAAATCAATATATCATCCATATATAACAAACCATCGAATTGTGCATGAGATGCAGTGGATTTGAATTGTTTTATCCATAATCTGTCCAACATTTCCTTGAATAATTTTGACGGAAAGTTTGACACTTGATTTGATTATGCATCTGTGGATAGTCCATATTTATTGAAAAATCTGAGCAACTCCTCTACAGTCCTTTATGATGTGATATTGTGCAATGGAATGGTCTCTGCATATCTAGTGGTCATATCGAGTATTATTAACAAATACTGATTCTCACTTTTTTTGTTATGGGTAAGGGTACTGTGCAATCAATTAAGACTCTTGTAAAAAGGTTCCTCAACTGTAGGAATAGGTATTAAGGGTTCACGGTTTATTACTGAAAATGGTGTTCGGATTACCTGACATGTATGACATGCCTGACAAAATTCAACTACATCCTTGCGCAATCCAGGCCAGTAAAGATGTTTTTGCATTTTTGCTTGAGTGTATCTTACCCCTAAATGAATGCCTACCTGCACGTCATGTGCCATCCGCAACAGATCTTTTCTAAAAGTCACTGGCAATACGACTTGATGAACTTCTGCTTGAATGTCTCATGGTCTCCATTTCCTAATTAAAACATCATCTTTTAAGATATCAGCATTCAGAGATGCATTCAGATTCTTTTTTCCGCGTTTTTTCATGCAATTGCTTTAGTGTCTCGCCGTTCTTTTGTAACTGAGTTAATTTCTCTGAACTAAAGATTTCTGTTATCTGCTATCTGATCAAACACGGTCTCTGCTTATACAACTTCAACTTTCTTCTCTGAACTTTTTGATCTCTGCTGTTTCAACTGGTGACTTTGCGACCTTGTTTCCACAAACTGAGGAAAGCTCCAGGGTGTGTATCCTGCAATACTTTGGTTTCCTGAGTTTCCACTGGCATTTCAACCATGGTAGGCAGCACTCCTACCTGTGAACCAGCTATATCGTTTACAAGAACAAATTGTTTTATTCTTGCTGAGTTTGTCCAGTAATCCTTCCATGATTTCTGCATTCTTCACCGGACACTCTAACCTCACTGTCCACAATTGAGCACTTCTTGTCCCAACATGAATTCCCATTTCTAGTACCTTGTCTGGCTACAGTCAATCATAGATAAATATCTCCCCATCTTTCAACATCAAAGACTGAGCGTACCCTGTACCTCTAAATATTGAAACCTCTTTACCTGCTGCCTCTGGCCTTACCAATGCAAGTATATGTTTTACGAAGATCTGATGTTTCCTCGTTCACCAACCTTCAACCAAGTTGTTCATTCGGGTACAGCTTTCTAACCTCCACTGCGTTTATCGTCACCACTCAATCAAAATTCGCTGGTTTATCCTGTTTTCCTACATCTTGCTTCCCAGCGCTTTTCCTAACTCATCAACACTGTGTTTCCACGTGGTCTAATTTGTTGTACTGAAAACGCTAGAGTTTTTTAACTTTTCTTTCCACTTCATGGTTTTCATTTTTGCCTTGTGGTAAGATATCCTTGTGATCTTTACCAAGATCTGCCTTATCTTTTCTACGTGAGGATTTCTCTTTTCCCATTTGCTTTCCCTCGCGGATTGATTTTGAAATTGGACGCACAAATTTGGCTTATTGAACAACACGTAATCAGCAGCCAATTCAGATTTTCACCTTGCAATTTCGATTCTCTACTCTTCCACCCGAGTTCTCACTATTTCAGGGAGTGAATGTTTGAGTTCCTCCAAAATAATTGTCTCTCTAACAGCGTAATACGTTTACTCTATTTTAATGCTGTTATCTACTGACAAGAATTACTTTATTAGATCCTTTAAATTTAATATAATTTTGACCAATTCCTCCCCCCTTCCCTTAGGTTCCTGAAAATTTGTCTGCAGTTTCCTGACACAATCTCGCACGCACTTAAAATGACTGCATTCATCTCCTCAGATACCTTCTCTGATATTGATGCAAACACCTCACTCGCTCTATCTAAGTTTTGTTTGGCTCAACATGGTCACTGGCCACTACATTTGCTTAGCTACCATTTTAAATAATATGGTAGAAGCCTCTACATCCTTCTCATCAAATTTAGGCCAGGTGTGAATATATTTAAGCGATCCTCACAAGGATTTTGGCTACAGTTGTTCATCCTCACTCTTTTCGTCACTGTGATTTATCCTCAACCTTTTAAGTTGACTTTCCTGTCTAAGTGCAAATTTCTGCACAACAAACTCCCTTTCTTTATTCCTCTCCTCCCTCTCCTTTTCTTTCACTCTCTTCTATTTCTTTCTCTCTCTCTCTCCCTCCCTCTCTATCTCTCTCACTCTTACCGCTGCTTTTAATTGTAATTTAGTTGGTTTCTTTTTTTTTGCCCTTTCCTACTGTTTCACTTCTAACTCAAGCTGCTTCGTTTTCAATTTAATTTTAGACATCTCTAAAAATTGTAATAGCGTTTCTGGCAAATTTAAGTACTGAGCCAAGGCTGTAATTATCTCACGTTTTCTCACGGAAAGTGGCAGCTGCAACTCCAGACTGTCTGCTAATTCCAGCACCTCGGCCTTATTCACCTTTTCTAAGACCCCCACCCACACACCCCACCCCACCCAAAACCACATCTTCTACCCCCAGACAACTCTTGAGTACTGAAAGAGCCATTGCTAGTCCAAGCTCTGTTTAAATCACTCAAATGCAACACCCACAAGTAAAGAAACTAATATCTAACACGACCAATGTTTGTGTCCAACAACCCTTATCCCAAAAGAGAACTGTAGAACAAATCGTACAAACAGCCAACATTCTATTATGGAACAGGCCAGAATTCATTGCAGAATTCATCGCCTCTGATCTCGTCGTTTCCCCACTGCATTTGTACGACTCGTCCAGTTCAGTTCCTGATTAGTGATATGTCTAAGGATGTTGAAAGCGAGGGGTTCAGTAATGGGAATACTACTTAATATGACTAGGTGATGTTCAGATTCACTCTTTTTTGAGGTTGTCCTTACATGTCCATTTTCCCTTTCTCTCCCCCTCCACTTCTTTCTGTTACTCTCTATCATTATATGTCACTCTTTTCAATGTCGCTATATCTTGTAACTTCTCTCCTCTTTCATTACATACCTCTGAGTTTCAATTACACCCTTGCTATGATTATTTCTTTCTCATTCTCTCTCTCTCTCTCTCTCTCTCTCTCTCTCTCTCTCTCTCTCTCTCTCTTTCTTTCGCTCTCTTTGTTGCTTTCTCTGTCTCTCCCCATTTCTAACAGATCTGATGTTATGTCCATACTGGAATCGTGCTCATAATCCTTGCAATCATCGCTCTCACATTGTGGTTCTCAGAATCTGCACCACGAATGGTAAGACCTGGGGATCAGGATTTTGGAAGGAGTCAGGAGAGTATCTCAGGATGTGGGGAACACTTAAGCAGGTTTGTGGATTGTCTCCAAGTGAGGATATTTTGGGGGACAACATGCGTTTGTGTAAGATTAGGGATTAAAGGTTGTTCATTGGGGTCAGATGGAGAGTGTCAGGGTATGGGGGTAGGGCAAAGGTTAGCAAGGGAAGATGCAGGTGGCTGGGTTGGGGTGCAGAGCATTCATAAAAGAGCTCCAGATTCCCAGATTTGGGAAATGCACAAATTGGGGGCGTTCACAGGGGCTGACGTGATCACAATAGGATGACAGTAAGGATCTTGGGGTTTAGCTGGAGGGCTGCAGTGTCCAGGGAAAAATATCTCTTTCTGTTTTTACTCTCGTTCTATCTTTCTTTTCATTTTGAGTCAATAGGTCTCTCGTCACACATTGAGCTATTTTTTACAACTGAGAGGAAAGACAATCTGACAAACAGTAAGTTAATTATCAAGTCAGCGATATCTATGTGAATAGTTCTTCATTCTGTAATGGATAACGTCACAAACTCGCGCGTATGTTATTATTGTGTTTGCATCTGTGCGTGCCTCTCTTTTCTGTCTTACTCTGTCCATCCTTCTGACTCTACCAGTCTTTTCCTTTTGCCCTAGTTATCCATTGCTCTCTTACTCCCTATCCATGCCTTTGTGCCTCATGTCCTGCCTCGGTCTCTCTCTGATCAAGCACAACATTTTGATGCTTCTCTTACAATATTGGCTTCCGGTTCGGGGTTGTCTCATTTAGATGCAGGAACAAGGCCTGAGTTATGAATCATGTTCATCCACGGTGTAAGTAAACGATTCTAACTGAAACAGTAATGTTCTTGACTGTACAATCTGGTAGCATTAATATTTGCTCGTTGTCGGACACTCCCTGCACAGAATATTGAAAGCAGCTCATAAACTTCAATACACAGTTTTAAAACTGGCTTTTCGGAGATGCTTTTTCCGCGTCTGAGAACTACCACGCCTTGCTTCGTTGTTCAAAAGATATGCAACCCCGATACCATCCCTGTCTTCACAAAAGTTACCATTTTAAAATAAACGAAATGAGCAACACAATTTTCAGACAGAGATTGTCTGTTCTTATTTTGTTTTTAAAGTCACTATTTGTGACAAGTCATTACATTCCACGTACAGGTAAACAATGGAAATGAATTGAGTAAATTTCACTAATTAAAACTTTGTCCGCTTATAAAGTCGCCCCATAAACAGAGACAGATAGACAAACATAATCGCCGGGGGCAGTGGTTGTTGGAGAGTAGGGGAACAGACTCGGAAGCAATGAAAACCGTGAAAGCACTAACATAGTATTCTTCTCAAGATCTGTTGGGTTGATTCTTGCTGATCACATTATTCGCCTCCAGCTTCCTTTCTCAGGTGTTTTACATTGATTTGCAAGAGGCAAAAAGTGACTGTTTTGCTAATCCAATAAAAAGCACAATTTGCAGCATCTGCTGAAAAAAAAAGTTTTTTTTCGTTTTTTTTGGTGGCTTACTGCAGAGAACATTTTAATTGAATCCCTACAGTGTGGAAACGGGCCCTTCAGCCAACAAATCTACATTGACCTTCTGAACAGTAACCAATCCAGACCCCATTCCCTGTTATCCTATACTTACCCCGACTAATGCACATAACCTACACATCCCTGCCAATATGGCCAATTCAGCATGACCGATCCACCTAACCTGCACATGTTTGGACCGTGGCAGGAGACTGGTCATCTGGTAGAAACCCATTCAAAAAACAGGGAGCAAGTGGAAATTCCATACAGTCAACCGA
>NW_025206134.1:10265-11162 GCF_004010195.1 Chiloscyllium plagiosum | reverse complement strand
TCTTCTGCGGTAAAGATTTTTTTTATTGCCTATAAAGCACGCAGAGGGGATTCATGGCGCTCAGAGAGACTGAATGTCTGAAGTGCATTTAATCCAATGTACGAACTGTCACAGATAAGACAGATGAACTGAGAACACAGATTACTGCATGGAATTATGATGTTTTTGCCATTACGGAGATATTGAGAAGGAGGGACAGGACTGACAGCTGAAGATTTCTGGACATCATTCATTTAGATGGGAGAAAGGTAAATTAATGCTGTGAAGCAGTTGCACTGCGGTATAGGCATTGCATCAGAGTTGTGTTGAGGAATTTTGCTGTGAGACATTAAGGGTGGAGCTCTGGGATACGAAGGGTGAAATCACAAGTCAGGGATTTTTTTTTTTCTATAGATCTTGCAAAAGCACACAGGAGACAAAGGATCAGAGATTTAGTAACGTCTTGGAAAGCTGTGGTAAAAAAAAAAACATGGTAGTTGTGGTAGGTGACTTCAACTTTCCTCTTATTGACTGAGACTCCCTTAAAAACAAGAGCTTGCATGGAGACCAATTTGTGAGCTGAGCCCAGAAGTGCTTTTATTGAGACAGTATATTGAAAATCCAACTAGGGAGAAGGCCGTACTTGATTTTGGACAGCGAATGAGCCAGGACAGGTGATCGATATTTCAGTAGGAGAGCACTTTCGGCTTAGCGACCATAACTCCATCATCCAGACACATGGATGAGCCACCCTAATATGCAAACATTCGAGCAAGACTTCTTCTCCATGCAGGATCTCCAACTAACATTATACTCCAGGTACGTTGACTACATTTTCTTCCACTAGACACATGGAGAGGAGTCACTGATAAACCTGCACAGTGACATCAACAAGTTTCATCCGACCATCAAACTCAC
>NW_025206134.1:5472-10123 GCF_004010195.1 Chiloscyllium plagiosum | reverse complement strand
CCACACCTCCACTACTTGCCTTTAAACAACCGCCAAATCTCAAACAGATCATTGTTCCTAGCAAGCTGCCCGGCTCTCAGGACAACTCCATACAATCCTGTCACGTTAGCGCTGCAAGACGTGTCAGAATGTGGACAAAGATACCACCATTACACACAACTCTGTGTGTCTGTGTGCATGACTGTGTATGTGTCAATTACTCTATACGTGTCTGTCTTCGTGACTCTTGTGCGCAGCAAGATGAGTGACACTGTGTGTATGTGTCTGGGTGTAGTAATGTGAGTGACTCTTTGGATTTTTCCAATTGCGTGACTCTGTGTGTTTCTGTGTTCGTATCCACGTGCCCAACTCTGTGTGTGTGTGACCGTATGTGCATCCATGTGATTGACTCTGCGCGTCTGTGTGCATGATTCTGTGCGTCCCTCACCACTTGACACTGTGTGTGTGTCAAGGTGAATTACTGTCTGTGTCTGGATGTGTGCGTACTCATGTCATTGACTCTGTATGTGTCTCTGTATTTGCACACGTGTGTGACTGTCTGTGTGTCTGAGTATATGACTCTGTGTGTGCATCAAGGTGTGTGACTCTGTATGTCTGTGTGTAGCCACGGATGTGACTTTGTGTGTGTCTGTGTATGTGATTCTGTGTGTGTATATCCATGTTTGTGATGCTGTGCGTTTCTGTGTGCGTATCCATGCATCTGACCCTGTCTGTGTTTCTGTGTGTGTCTGTATGTGTATTCATGTGTTTGACACTGTTTGTGTGTGTCTGTGTGTGTGTGACTCTCTGTGTGCCTGTCTGCACGACTCTGTGTGTTACCCTGTGTGTGTCTGGCTGTGTATGTATCTATGTATGTGACTGTCTGTGTTCGTGATTGTGTGTCTGTATCCGGGTGTGTGACTGTGTCGGCATCCATGTGTGTGACTGTGTGCGCCTGTGCGTGTGATTTTGTGAGTGTTTCTCTGTGTGTATCAGATCTGTGAATCCGTGTGCGTCTGTATGAGTGCCCATGTGTGCCTGTCTGTCTGCTTGACTCGGTGGTGTGTATCTGTGTGATACAGTCAGTGAATGTACGTGTGCCTGACTCTGTGTGTTACTCTGTGTGTGTATCTGTCTGCATGACTCTGTGCGTGACTCTGTGTGTATCTCTATGTGTATCTGTCTGCGGGACTCTGTGCATGTATCTGTATTCGTGATTCTGTGTTTGCAGCTGTGCACGTGGCTCTGCACAAGTGTCTGTGTGCGTGGCTCTGTGCGCACCTGTGTGCGTGTGTGTGTGTATTGATGTGTGTGGTACTGTGTGTGTCTTTGCATTTGTATTTGTGCGCATGTATCTGTGTGAGCATCTGTGTGCGTTATTGTGCGTATCCCTCTGTTGTTTGTGTGTCCGTGTGTATTCGCTTGCATGCCTCATTGTGTTTGTCTTTAGATTGTGTGAGTGACTGTGTCTGTGTTCACGTGTATTTGTTTGTGCTTCTTTGGATGTCACTGTGCTCGTGACTCTTTGTGCATCTTTGTGCACCTTTGTGTGTGTCTGTGTGCATGATTCTGTTCGTGGCTCTGTGTGTATCTGGACGTATCTCAATGCAATTGTCTGGGTGTTATCTACGCGTGTGACTCTGTGTGTGTCTGTGTGTGTGACTGTGTGTGCTTCTGTGTGCTTAACTCTGTCTGTTTATCTGTGGACATGACTCTGCGTATGACTGTGTATGCACCTGTGTGGCTGACTCTGTGTATTCATCCATGTATGTGTGTGTGTCTGGGTTTGGACCTGTGTGCGTGATTCTTTGTGCGTCTCTGTGTCTGACTCTGCGTGTGACTCCATGTCTGTTCCTGGGCTTGACTCTGTGAATGTCTGTGTGTCTGTCTGTGCGTGACCTGTGTGTCACTGTGTGTGTGCATGATTCTGTGCATGTGTCAGTGAGTATGTCTTTGTGCGTCAGTCTGTCTGCTTGTATGTGCCTGTGTATGTGTCTCTGTTTGTGCCTGTTGCTGTCTGTATGTGGGACATTTGTGTGATTCTCTGTGTGCATTTCTTTATCGTAGGTTTATTGAGAATATATTGATAAATATTTATCTTTGTATCTTCAAAATGTTGTTCAATTATCTTTTCATCACATCTTGAGTGACATTGTTTTGGCTGTATTTAAATTATTTTTGAAAACTCTAGATATTTGCCTGGCTTGATAAAACCAATGAACCTAATGCTCTTTGAAACCCATATCATTGGGTGTATGAAAATTTGTAAGACCCAACATTGGAGGGAGACTAGAAAAGTAAAGAATGAACCTCCAACCTCGGTCTGAAAAGCGACAAACAGAAATCCTGTAAAGCCGTTTGTGTGGGAATGCGCCTTCTGTGGTACCTGTGTATTTATAATTCATAAAAAGTTGTGTTAGTTAGATATTTAATAGAGCAGTGTGTCAAGGTAAATGAACGACAGATAGGCAATTGTGCCGTCGACTACATCGAGATCAGCCACGATCTTAGTATGTTATGGAGCAAAATCAAAGTGCCTATCAACCGACTGCTGTTGCTCAGTTCTATACCCGGTCTCAAATCTACTAGACAGGTGCAGGTTCACCAGTTGCACCTGATACCGATGGTACAGAAATACAGGAGACTCTTCAGCCCTGCAAGACTGTCACACACGGTTAGATGTCATTTATAAACTGATCTTGGAGTAAAACGTGGCACCAGTGTGAAATATGCCCTTTTTACAGAAGATCACCTATCTTCACTTGTTGGTCATGTTGCATGACCCAGATTCACTGTGAACAAAGCCTCCATACTACACCCAGAGAGGGCTGATGAAATCCCACGGTCTACCTTACTGCAACATTCTATAACCGCAATTCCTGGAAAACAACAACTGCAAACTCTTTATTAACAGATTGAGAAAGCATAACTGCCCTATGCCATGAAGGCCCTCAAACCTGCTTTTATCTTCAATAAGATCATGGCTGATCAGCTCAAGGCATCAAGTCCTCTTTCAAGCCCAATCCTTTGTAGTGCACAGCTCTCTGATATATCAAAACTACATCAATACTACATTCCAAACATTTCAGTGACGTAGATCCCCGAATTCTATCAAACAGAGAAGTTCCAACAGTTGATGTAATCGGCGAAAAGGAAGCACTTCCGACGAATACATCTCGATTTGTTCACATGAAAAAAATATATGAACACAAGGTAGGAGTAACCTGTCCTGACATCAGGACAATATTTGACTGAGGATGGCATCGAGGAACCGAAACAAAATTGAATGCAATGGGAATGGATTTCAACTCTCCACTGGTTGGAAACACTCAGTACAAAGAGTGTTTGTACTCGTTTATTACAGACCAGACCAGACTCCTCAAAATATTATAAGATTGTTGCCCATAGAATAACATTTATTTTGATTTGAAAGATAGATGCGAAATGCACATTCTTGATGTTATACGATGTTAAAAAAAGTACAATTTGTTTAAACACTACAGTTAAAATACAATCTAAAAGGAAAAGGAAGTTAGAACAACTTCGCTGTTCGAAAACTTATGCGAACAATAGATAGAGTACCGAATACTATTTACGCATATCAATTCAATAATATTCCATGAATACTACCCTTGGCAAAAACGTAAATTAATACACATATTCTTACACATTGTTCCGCAGTCCAGAAGAAAAACCATCAAAAAGGAAGTTAGAACAACTTAGCTGTTCGAAAACTTATGCGAACAATAGATAGAGTACCGAATACTATTTACGCATATCAATTCAATAATATTCCATGAATACTACACTTGGCAAAAACGTAAATTAATACACATATTCGAACACATTGTTCAGCAGTCCAGAAGAAAAACCATCAAGAGAAATTTAAGAGAAAGTACCAGATAGCAATTATTCACTGATGCATCCAACTCTTCTGAAACCCTAAACAGCTTTGGACTGCTAAACCAAATATATCTAGAACGCCTTGTCTCTGAGAGCTGACCATACCTGTTCCAGCTTCTTCCATTGTATGAACTTAATTAAAATACCTGAAGGCGTCACCTCTTGTTTACTTAAACGGTCTTCAGTAGCTAGTTACATACTTCTGATTTAATTCATATTTTCAAAAAGAAATGGGATACAGTAACCTATTAAAACGACAGTACCGTCACATGATGGACATCAATCACCACAGTCCCGATTCACCTCTGCAGGTGGTCTCAGGGTAGCATCCTCAGACAAAAAGCCTTTGTCCACCTCTCAGTGTGTTTCCTTCCATCATAACCTCAGAAGTGACGATTTTCATTTAAGATTACGCAACGTTCGGAATAATATGTCCCCCCTCAGCTACTGAAGCAGTCTGTGTCCATGTGCAGGAAGACCTCAACAATAGTTATGCTTGCGCTGTTAAATTGTTGTTAAGTCATGCAACAGTACTGCTGGACACCAACCATTTACACGGTTAAAATAGTAGCTCGTTCAGAATCTCAAGTTAATTTCACAGGAATATATGGTCACCATTCAGCAGAAAGAATCAATTGGATAAGAAGGGGACAACTCATTCCGTTCCTCTTGCAGATTACACAGGAAGATAAGGAGTCTAAGCAACACATTGCGAGGTTAAACATGAACCAGGTGTCGCGCAGTTAGGTACTTGAGCTTCTTCCATGGG